>NC_045963.1:80318371-80395199 GCF_010909765.2 Amblyraja radiata | reverse complement strand
ACTCTAACATACACAACAGAGGAAGCTGACTGAACTTTGGTGCCTTCCCTCACAGTGGGAAACTTTGATCCCGCTGTGTGGGGATGTTTATGTAAAAGACTATCGTGTTCTGTGCTCTTTGTTATTCGTATGGCTGTCTGGTGACCACACATTTCACTGGACCAATTGGTGCTCGTGACAATAAATGTCCCTTGTATCTTGTTTTCACACATTACTCTTCCATAACTCTAGCCTCCACTCCCCCCTTGACTCTCAGTCTGAAGAAGGGTCTCGACCCAAAACATCACCCATTCCTTCTCTCCACAGATGCTGCCTGACCCGCTGAGTTACTCCAGCACTCTGTGAAACGTCACCTATCCATGTTCTCCACAGATGCTGCCTGATCCGCTGAGTTACTCCAGCACTCTGTGAAACGTCACCTATCCATGTTCTCCACAGATGCTGCCTGACCCGCTGAGTTACTCCAGCACTCTGTGAAACGTCACCTATCCATGTTCTCCACAGATGCTGCCTGACCCGCTGAGTTACTCCAGCACTCTGTGAAACGTCACCTATCCATGTTCTCCACAGATGCTGCCTGACCCGCTGAGTTATGGTGCAGCAGCATCTATGGAGCTAAGGAAATAGGCAACGTTTCGGGCCGAAACCCTTCTGGAAATAGGCAACACTTCGGCCCGAAACGTTGCCTATTTCCTTAGCTCCATAGATGCTGCTGCACCTGCTAAGTTACTCCAGCACTCTGTGAAACGTCAGCTATCCATGTTCTCCACAGATGCTGCCTGACCCACTGAGTATTTGCAGCATATTTTCGCTTGGATTTTGCTTGGATTTCCATCATGTGCGAATACCCGCACACTAACACTATCCCACACACACTGGGGACAATGTACATTTACACCAAGCCAATTAACCTACAAACCTGCACGTCTTTGGAGTGTGGGAGGAAACCGAAGATCTCGGAGAAAACCCACGCAGGTCACGGGGAGAACGTACAAACTCCGTACAGACAGCACCCGTAGTCGGGATGGAACCCGGGTCCCTGGCGCCGTGAGGCAGCAACTCTACCGCTGCGCCACCGTGCCGCCTTGTATCAATGTTAACCAAGTATTGGAATTGCTATTCCATATGAAATATTAAAACGGCTGGCAAAATGTTGTGTATTAAACAGATGTTTTGGCACGGTTGGTAACGTGGGCTTGGTGAAGGGCAGGCGCATGAGAACTGGCAACTTTAACACGGTGACATTTTCAACCCAGCTTCTATTTATTCAACTTAAATCGAAATTAATTATGGTTTAATGACAGCAAAAAAACTTATACTCACACTTTGGAAAAATACATCGACACTAACGCTTAAAATGTGGACTTCTAACATGTCGGAAACCCTACATCTTGAAGAAATGAGACTCCTCCTAATGGACAAAGTAGACCAATTCCTAAGGATTTGGTCGCCATTTGTCGACTTCCTACAAGCATACGGTGCAACACATACGTAGAAACGATCGGTTTCAGGACTGGGTGAATGGTGGCCAAGAATAATAAATAGCTTTCTCTCCTTCATTCTTTCTATATCTCCTTCTTTCCTATTTTCTTCTCTCTTTTTCTCTTTCTCACCTTCCGATATCACACGCCTCTCTATTTCTTTTCTATTCTCTTTCTGTTAAAATTTTAAAAAATAAGTACACGTACATGAAATATATATATATATATATATATATACATATACTCGGTATCTACAGTACCATATTATTGCACTTATTTCAAATAATTATTTTTTTAAATAAATAAATAAACCCAGCTTCAATGAAGAGGGGACAATGGAAGTGGCTGGAACTGCCACCTCTTTAGTGTGTGGGAATTGTAATCGGGAATTGTGACGTGGAAAGAAGCTCGGCCAGGAGAATCCAGACACGCAGGGTAATTTGATTAGCGACAAAGTGAAATTAATCCATCTTCATGTAGATTAATTCAGGTGGAATCTGGTTGCCTGGATATTAATGTGTGATTAGTGTAGGGAGAAAATGACAATATGATTAGTAATTACTGTACCAGCAGTTTTATGATTGACGAATTAAGAGACAAAATTGATTCATTTTCTGATCACCACCAAAGTAAACTTTCTATTTTCGCTCCATTATTCCGCTGGTTTTTCATAATCCTCCAGAGATAATTGGGGTGATTTTGTGTCTTAATGCAAAAATTGCTTCGTAAAACCGCGTTTAAGGAGGAACTGCAGATGCTGGAAGAATCAAAGGTAGACGAAAATGCTGGAGAAACTCAGCGGGTGAGGCAGCATCTATGGAGCGAAGGAAATAGGCAACTCAGAACCCGCTGAGTTTCTCCAGCATTTTCGTCTACATTCATAAAACATAGAAACATAGAAAATAGGTGCAGGAGTAGGCCATTCGGCCCTTCGAGCCTGCACCGCCATTCATTATGATCATGGCTGATCATCCAACTCAGCATCCCATACCTGCCTTCTCCCCATACCCCCTGATCCCTTTAGCCACAAGGGCCACATCTAACTCCCTCTTAAATATAGCCAATGAACGAACTGTGGCCTCAACTACCTTCTGTGGCAGAGAATTCCACAGATTCACCACTCTCTGTGTGAAAAATGTTTTCCTCATCTCGGTCCTAAAAGACTTCCCCCTTATCCTTAAACTGTGACCCCTTGTTCTGGACTTCCCCAACATCGGGAACAATCTTCCTGCATCTAGCCTGTCCAACCCCTTAAGAATTTTGTAAGTTTCTATAAGATCCCCCCTCAATCTTCTACATTCTAGCGAGGAAACCATGCTTCCTTTTGTACAACGTTCTCCCCGAGTCTCAATATTAACATCACTCATGAATTAAACCCTTCTTCCTCTGGTCATCTCTCTTCAATGACCATCAGCTTAAAGTCAAAGATTTTATTTTTTTCTCCCAAAACCACTACTCCGCCTAATTTAATTAAACAGGATTTACATTTTCAGCCTTGGTTTTCCTCAATAGCTTTAAGTGCCCTTTCCCGTGAAGGCGATATATAAAATATATGCTCTGCATCTTACTGTGCGATTTGGACAATAGACAATAGACAATAGGTGCAGGAGTAGGCCATTTGGCCCTTCGAGCCAGCACCGCCATTCAATGTGATCATGGCTGATCATCCCCAATCAGTACCCCGTTCCTGCCTTCTCCCCATATCCCCTGACTCCACTATCTTTAAGAGCTCTATCTAGCTCTCTCTTGAAAGCATCCAGAGAACCGGCCTCCACCGCCCTCTGAGGCAGAGAATTCCACAGACTCACCACAAAAACTGCAGATGCCGGTTTGCAAAAGGAAACACAGAGTGCTGGAGTAACTCAGCGGGTCAGGCAGCATCTGTGGAGAACATGGATAGGTGACGTTTCGAGTTGAGACACTTCCTCAGACTGGTCTCATCTTCTTCAGTATAAAGCAAGTCCCAACCCAGACGTCACCTATCCACGTTCTCCACAGATGCTGCCTGACCCGCTGAGTTACTCCAGCATTTTGTGTCTATCTTTGTTATAAACCCGCATCCCCAGTTTCTTCTTCTATAGTTTAACCAGGTATCATGTTCAGCACAGATGGGCCGAAGGGCTTCAAACATTCATTGGTGATAGGAACAGAATTTGGGCCATTCGGCCCATCAAGTCTACTCCGCCATTCAATCATGGCTGATCTATCTCTCCCTCCTAACCCCATTCTCCTGCCTTCTCCCCATAACCCCTGACACCCGCACTATTCAAGAATCTATCTATCTTTGCCTTAAAAATATCCACTGACTTGTGGCCTCCACAGCCGTCTGTGGCAAAGAATCCCACAGATTCACCACCTTCTGACTAAAGAAATTCCTCCTCATCTCCTTCCTAAAGGATCGTCCTTTAATTCTGAGGCTACGTCCTCTGGTCCTAGACTCTCCCACTTGTCGCTGTGCTGTGCTGTCCTATATTAAAAACCATTTTGGTATTAAGTGTGGCCTTTTTCTTGCAAGTGCCTCATCATCATCATCATTGTTGAAACCATCAGCGGCCCACGCTGCCTTACAATGCCGTGTATGACAGCGATCACAACTTCTACTGAAGTGTGGATGGCCATTGGCTCGCTAGATGCTCATCCACCCTTTGACAGGTCTTGGTTTTGGTCCTGCTGGGGGTCCACAGCCCCCTCCTCACCTGGCAAACCAGGTGGGGGAGACGGTTTAGTCGCCGACCATCCGACCATGGAGCGGGTAGCGCGGGATTACACGGTACCCGTGGCGGGGGGAGGGGGGGGGGGGACGGGACTCCCCCCCCGACCAGACCTTCAAGTGCCTGCTCTTCACTAACTGCACACACACTTCTGGATGTCACTCACTGTAAAGCAAGTAGTTGTAGCGGGAAATGCTGCTGTGGGGAACACAATGCTCCATAATACATCTCCACCCGCCCCCTCGTTTTATTCTTCATCTCTGCATCAAATTAAAAGGTGTTTTCCAAAGGCTGACCCGAGACATCTCAGTCCTATCATTATCTCCTATTTCTGAAACCGAAAATTGAGCCTGAAATGCAGAATATTTTAATTCCAATCAGTAGTGATATCTATCCAAATATTGTGTACAATATTCGTCATTCCCAGTTAGAATAACATCTGCATTCTGCTGATAAAAATAAGCTTAGAATTACTACCATGCAGCGCTCGTCACTGGAAAATATTACGGATAGGCACAAGGAACTGCAGATGCTGGTTTGTACCAAGTATAGACACAGAGTGCTGGAGTAACTCAGCGGGTCAGGCAGCATCTGTGGAGAACATGGATAGGTGACGTTTCACAGAGTGCTGGAGTAACTCAGCGGGTGCAGCAGCATCTATGGAGCTAAGGAAATAGGCAACGTTTCGGGCCGAAACCCTTCCGGGTTTCGGCCCGAAACGTTGCCTATTTCCAGAAGGGGTTCGGCCCGAAACGTTGCCTATTTCCTTCGCTTCATAGATGCTGCTGCACCATAACTCAGCGGGTCAGGCAGCATCTGTGGAGAACATGGATAGGTGACGTTTCACAGAGTGCTGGAGTAACTCAGCGGGTCAGGCAGCATCTGTGGAGAACATGGATAGGTGACGTTTCACAGAGTGCTGGAGTAACTCAGCGGGTCAGGCAGCATCTGTGGAGAACATGGATAGGTGACGTTTCACAGAGTGCTGGAGTAACTCAGCGGGTCAGGCAGCATCTGTGGAGAACATGGATAGGTGACGTTTCACAGAGTGCTGGAGTAACTCAGCGGGTCAGGCAGCATCTGTGGGGAACATGGATAGGTGACGTTTCACAGAGTGCTGGAGTAACTCAGTATTCAGTTTGGGGAGAAGGCAGGAGAATGGGGTTAGGAGGGAGAGATAGATCAGCCATGATTAAATGGCAGAGTTGACTTGACGGGCCGAATGGCCTAATTCTACTATTCCTTATGACCTTATGACCACGTGGGTTTTCTCCGGGTGCTCCAGTTTCCTCCCACACTCCAGAGACGTGGAGGTTTGTAGGTTAATTGGCTTTGGTAAAATTGTAAATTGTCCCTAGTGTGGAGGAGAGTGTTAGTGTGCGGGGATCGCTGGTCGGCGCGGACTCTGTGGAATTCTCTGCCTCAGAGGGCGGTGGAGGCCGGTTCTCTGGATACTTTCAAGAGAGAGCTAGATAGGGCTCTTAAATATAGCAGAGTCAGGGGATATGGGGAGAAGGCAGGAACGGGGTACTGATTGGGGATGATCAGCCATGATCACATTGAATGGCGGTGCTGGCTCGAAGGGCCGAATGGCCTACTCCTGCACCCAAGGGGACATGATTTGAGAATTAAGGGACAGAAGTTTAGGGGTAACATGAGGGGGAACTTCTTTACTCAGAGAGTGGTGGCTGTGTGGAATGGGCTTCCAGTGGAAGTGGTGGAGGCAGGTTTGTTTTTATCATTTAAAAATAAATTGGTTAGGTATATGGATGGGAAAGGAATGGAGGGTTATGGTCTGAGTGCAGGTAGATGGGACTAGGTGAGAGTAAGTGTTCGCCACGGACTAGAAGGGCCGAGATGGCTTGTTTCCGTGCTGTAATTGTTATATGGTTATATGATGTGTTGTTTATTGTCTGTTGTCTATTGACTCGGTGGGCCAAAGGGCCTGTTTCCGCAGTGTATCTCTCAACTAAACTGCTGCTCACACATCAGATGCTAAACACTCACTTGTATCAGCACTGTGTGGATGGGTAAACAGTGGGATTAACACTGGAGTTGGCCTCTGGGCAGCCTCAGGGAGTCTCTGATTCACGGACCACCGTACAATACTCTGTATATGAACAAGACTAGCCACAGGCCAGGCCATGAGCCAGTACAACCCACTCATCTTTAGACTTTGGCAACATGACTCCTAGCAGAAAGTGCCTTTGGAAGCCTTGTCTAGCAACATGAAGTTAATGATCTCACTGTCAGACAACTCGTGCTGGGGAGTGAATATCTGTTTGTGCTCAGCAGCTGTACAAAATCATGAGAGGAATAGATCGGGTAGACGCACACAGTCTCTTGCCCAGAGTAGGGGAATCAAGGACCAGAGGACACGGGTTCAAAGTGAAGGGGAATAGATTCAATAGGAATCCGAGGGGTAACTTTTCCACACACAGGGTGGTGGGTGTATGGAACACGCTGCCGGAGGAGGTAGTTGAGGTTGGGACTATCCAAACGTTTAAGAAACAGTTAGACAGTTACATGGATAGGACAGGTTTGGAGGGATATGGACCAAGCGCAGGCAGGTGGGACTAGTGTAGCTGGGACATTGTTGGCCAGTATGGGCATGTTGGGCCGATGGGCCTGTTTCCACACTGTATCACTCTATGACTCTGTCTTTCCTCTTCCAACTTTTCCGTTGCATTTCACCATCCCATCTCTTAATCCTCCCGAGGACAATACGGAAAATACTCGTGTTAAATCAAAGCCAAGATCCTCCCAAACATTTATTGTGTGTAGTTTTCCTTATAGAAATCTCCTCAACTAGCATGGGTCAGGTGTGGATAGATATTGGCCAAGTGCAGGCAGGTGGGACTAGTGTAGATGGGGCATATGTTCATAAGTTCTTGGAGTAGATTTAGGCCATTCGGCCCATCAAGTCTACCGTATCATCCAATCATGGCTGATCTATCTTTCCCTCCTAACCGCATCATCAGAGACCCACACCAACTGGCCATGGTCTCATCTCGCTGCTGCCATTGGAAAGCCTCCTGTAGATCCCTTCGATGGTGGGGAGGTCAGTACTGTGATGGGCTGGGCAGTTTCCACCAATTTTTGAAGGTGACCTCCCAACCTCTCTACTCAATGCTCTGACTGATGAAGGCCAATGTGCCGAGAGGCTTTTTTGACCACACGGTCTAGACGGGATGCCTACACTGGCCATGTGGAGCAGTGCCCATCTATCCCAGCATCCTGACCACAGGCCAACAAACTCCTTATTCTTCGCAAGCCCCAAACACCGCCCCTCTCCCGCCCCTCTCTGCCCTCTCCCCCCCTCTTTGCCCCTCTCCGGCCTTCTCCACTCTCTCCACCCCTCTCCACTCTCTCCACCCCTCTCCACCCCACTCCACCCCACTCCACCCCTCTCCACCCCACTCCACCACTCTCTCCACCATCTCCACCCCTCTCCACCATCTCCACCCCTCTCCACCCCTCTCCACCCCACTCCACCACCCCTCTCCACTCCACCCCTCTCCACTCTCTCCACCTCTCTCCACCTCTCTCCACCCCACTCCACCCCACTCCACCACTCTCTCCACCCCTCTCCACCCCACTCCACCACTCTCTCCACCCCTCTCCACTCCACCTCTCTCCACTCTCTCCACCCCACTCTCCCCACCCCTCTCCACCCCTCTCCACCCCTCTCCACCCCTCTCCACCCCACTCCACCCCTCTCCACCCCACTCCACCCCTCTCTCCACTCTCTCCACCCACTCTCTCCCACCACTCTCCTCCCCACTCCACCCCTCTCCACCCCTCTCCACCCCACTCCACACCACTCCACCCCACCCCTCTCTCCACTCTCTCCACCCCACTCCACCACTCTCTCCACCCCTCTCCACCCCACTCCACCCCTCTCCACCCCTCTCCACCCCTCTCTCCACCCCTCTCTCCACCCCTCTCTCCACCCCTCTCTCCACCCCTCTCTCCACCCCTCTCTCCACCCCTCTCTCCACCAGCCCAGCTGTGCAAGTCTCTGTATTTGCAGCCTACTGTTTGGTTAATGCTTCAGCAGGGCTGCAACGACGAGGGATTAACCCAGAGCCGTAATTGCTCATTTGCTAAATTGTTGCTGTGATTGTTCTTTTTGGCAATTTTCCTGCTGTTTGGAATCATTTTTGAGCCGGCAAACGAGGTTTCCCTGCAGGTTTTAGACGGTGCATGTGCAGAGAAAGATACTAATCTAGCTGGGTAAACGAGCGGAGTTTACTGAACCTTTGCCAGGCACAGTGGGCAGACAATTACACCCACATATTAGCAACTGGATGGGTTATATAACTAATCAAATGCTGCAATCATTATTCAATTTGTGCGTCTCAGCTGGCAATAAAGATAATTCCGGGATAATCTGTTTGTTGCCAAGATTACACTCTTTTTCAGCAGTTGTCCCAGTGGAGGTTCCCCCACGAAGTAGCAACATGTGGCGAATGAAATATTTCACATCCCGCCTTCATTACTGAAAATGATTTTAATATCATGGGAGCTTCTATTAATCTAATCCCAGCACAGTTATGGTCCAGAGAAGAGGGACTATTGACTAAGGGGTCGCAGCGGTAGAGTTGCTGCCTCACTGCGCCAGGGACCCGGGTTCCATCCTGACCATGGGTGCTGTCTGTGCAGAGTTTGCACGTTCTCCCCGTGACCTGCGTGGGTTTTCTAGAGAGAGCGAGATAGGACTCTTAAACATAGAAACATAGAAACATAGAAAATAGGTGCAGGAGTAGGCCATTCGGCCCTTCGAGCCTGCACCGCCATTCAATATGATCATGGCTGATCATCCAACTCAGTATCCCATCCCTGCCTTCTCTCCATACCCCCTGATCCCTTTAGCCACAAGGGCCACATCTAACTCCCTCTTAAATATAGCCAATGAACTGGCCTCAACTACCTTCTGTGGCAGAGAATTCCACAGATTCACCACTCTCTGTGTGAAAAATGTTTTTCTCATCTCGGTCCTAAAAGATTTCCCCCTTATTCTTAAACTTGTTCTGGACTTCCCCAACATCAGGAACAATCTTCCTGCATCTAGCCTGTCCAACCCCTTAAGAATTTTGTAAGTTTCTATAAGATCCCCCCTCAGTCTTCTAAATTCTAGTGAGTACAAGCCGAGTCTATCCAGTCTTTCTTCATATGAAAGTCCTGACATCCCGGGAAGATAGCGGAATCAGGGGATTATGGGGAGACGGCAGGAACGGGGTAATGTCCACAGCAGCCTAACCCTCAAGATAGAGGAGCATGAGGTGAGGCGCACGCTGCGGGCCATCAATCCAAGGAAGGCTACTGGACCCGACGGCGTCTCTGGACGCGTGCTGAAGGACTGCGCAGACCAGCTGGCTGGAGTCTGTACGAGGATTTTCAACCAGTCTCTGGCCCAGTCCACTGTTCCACCCTGTCTGAAGTCCTCCACCATAGACCCCTTGCCCAAAAAACCCCACATTTCCAGCCTCAACGACTACCGGCCAGTTGCTCTCACACCAGTGGTGATGAAGTGTTTTGAAAAACTGGTCCGGGGTCACATCACATCACTCCTGTCCCGAAGCTTTGACCCCCACCAGTTTGCGTACAGAGCGAATAGATCTACAGAGGACGCTGTAGCCACAGCTCTCCATGCTGCACTGTCCCACCTGGAGCAGCGGGGGAGCTACGTGCGGATGCTCTTTGTGGACTACAGCTCTGCCTTTAATACCATCCTTCCCCACAAACTGGTGGACAAACTGGGAGACTTGGGTCTTCCACACTCCACCTGCATGTGGATAAATAGCTTCCTGTCGGGTCGCAGCCAGAGAGTCAGAGTGGGCCATCACACATCCACGGCCCTCAGCCTCAGTACCGGCTCTCCACAGGGCTGCGTGCTGAGCCCCCTGCTCTACACCATCTACACACATGACTGCATCCCCGCCCACCACAGCAACACCATTGTCAAATTTGCGGATGACACTACGGTGGTGGGACTCATCTCCGGGGGGGACGAGTACGCCTACCGGGATGAGGTGGAGCAGCTGACAGTGTGGTGTGGAGAAAATAACCTGCTCCTTAACACCTTAAAGACCAAGGAGATAATAATAGACTTCAGGAAGAATAAAACGGACATGGTACCATTAGTTATCAGAGGGGACTGTGTGGAGAGGGTGGCGGATTTCCGCTTCCTGGGAATCCATATTGAGGAGGACCTGACGTGGAGCGTGAACACCTCTGTGCTGCTGAAAAAGGTCCAGCAGAGACTGCACTTCCTGAGGGTGCTCAGGAAGAATAACATCACTCAGAGACTGCTGCTGTCCTTTTATCGGTGCTCCATTGAGAGCCTCCTAACATACTGTGTATGCGTATGGTACACCAGCTGCACAGCGGCTCAGAGGAAAGCGCTCCAGAGGGCCATTGACAACGCCCAGAGGATTGTCGGATGCCCTCTCCTTACCTTGGAGGACTTACACAGTTCCCGCTGCATCAAAAAATCCCAGAGTATTATAAAGGACATTTCCCACCCCGGACACTCCCTGTTTGAACTGTTACCGTCAGGCAGACGGTACAGATCTACAAGGACAAGGACAAACAGACTTAAAAACAGTTTTTACCCCACTGCTATAAAGGCACTAAATGTAGCCGCCAAGGAACGCAGGGGCGATACATACATACATGAAATCGACAGAAGGATGTAGGGCTGGGTGTTTATGCGTGCTATTTTTATGATATTTATTTTAGTTGTTTATCTTTTTAAATATTTTACCTTGTATGTATCGTTAGCTTTTAGAAATGTTTGAATGGTGCACTGACTGGCTGACATTTTACAATTTCGTTGTACATGGTTCATGTTACAATGACAATAAAGAAACTATTCTATTCTATTCTATTCTATCGTCTATTGCCTGTTCTCCGGTTCTCTCCGGTTTCCTCCCACACTCCAAAGACGTGCAGGTTTCTGGGTTAATTGGCTTGGGAAGATTGTCAATTGTCGCTCGTGTGTGCAGGATAGTGTTAGTGTGCGGGGATCGCTGGTCAGCGCGGACTCGGTGGGCCCAAGGCCTGTTTCTGTGATGTATCTCGAAAACCAAATTGAGGTTTTTGAACATAGAACGTAGAAGATTACATCACAGGAACAGGCCCTTCAGCCCACAATGTCTGCAATGGGGTAGAAGTGAATCGGACAGTGCCCTAGCTTATGGAAGGATAGTTCAGAAGCCTGATAACAGAGGGGAAGAAGCTGTTCCTGAGTCTGGTGGTGTTACTGTGAAACGGTGTACGGTGGAAAGCTGTTGGGATAACGGTCGTGGGGGGAACACATGGTTTGAAAGTTTAACTCCGAGATCAACAGGAAACTGAGGTGATTCTCCGTTAGTGGCAAGGATTCAAGAGTCAGGAGTCAAGAGTTTGGACATTTAGAAGGATGAGGGGAGACCTCATTGAAACTTACACAATAGTGAAAGGCCAGGATAGAGTGGATGTGGAGAGGATGTTTCCACTAGTGGGAGAGTCTAGGACCAGAGGTCACAGCCTCAGAATTAAAGGACATTCCTTTAGGAAGGCGATGAGGAGGGATTTCTTTAGTCAGGGGGTGGTGAATCTGTGGGATTCTTTGCCAAGTGGGATTCATGTGGAGGCCAAGTCAGTGGATATCTTTAAGGAGGAGTTTGACAGGTTCTTGATTAGTACGGGTGTCAGGGGTTATGGGGAGAAGGCAGGAGAATGGGGTTAGGAGGGAGAGATAGATCAGCCACGATTGAATGGTGTAGACTTGATGGGCCGAATGGCCTAATTCGGCTCTTGGAACTTATGAACTTATGTTTAGTTGACATATGTATCTCCAAGGGACCAATGAAAGTCGTACTTAGTGCAGTTTAACAGCAATAACACACAGATTAGAAATAATATCAAATAAAATTCAATGTGTTAAAAGTTTGTTTTTTGTGGTGGGAGGGGGGAAGGGATCGGGGGAAACTTTTTTTCAAGTTCCTACCTTCCCGGAGATGTGATCAATTTTTCAGATCACATTCTCCGGGCTCTGCGGCCTACCATCGCTGGAGCTGTAAGCCGCCTCGCACTGTCGTGAGGCCCACCGCGGGGCGCGGACTTAACATCGGAGCGGATCCCTTGCCTGGGATCGCTCCCACCGCGGCCTGCAGACTTACCAACAAGGGCTCCCAGTCTCGGGTGAGGCCGAGTCGGGAGCTCCAACGCCGCGGAAGGTTCGACCAGCCCCGACGCGGGGTTCGATCGCCCGGTGCGGGGGAGCTGACATCCCCCCCGATGCAGGAGCTGAACACCTCAACGCGGAGGGCCCGAACGCTGCCGGCTACGGGAGTCAAGATCGTCCCTCGAGGCCCACGACCGAGGAAGAACAAAAGGAAGAGACTTGAACTTTATTTCGCCTTCCATCACAGTGAGGAATGTGTAGGGGTCACTGTGGTGGATGTTGATGTTAAAATGTGTTTTTGAGTGATCTGGTGCTTTTAATTGTATGACTGACCTGGCCAATGAAATTCCTCGTATGTTGCAAAACATACTTGGCGGATAAAGTGTGATTCTGATTTTGATAAATGAATAATCACAATGCTAGCGCAAAAATAACTCAATACCGTCCATGCAACCAGAGACAATACATAGAAGTTCATAGTTGCCTTGGCAACTCTTTATATACTTTGTGTATGGTATGTAAAAACAAAGCATTTCATTGTACATCTGACAATTAAGTGTCATTAAATCATTGAATCATTTTTGTTGGGAAAAAACTGGTCCCAACCTGACCAGCGCCTTATAGAGCCTCAACATTACATCCCTGTGTTTGTACACAAGCCCTCTTGAAATAAATGCTAGCGTTGAGTTTGCTTTCTTTACTACCGATTCGACTTGCAGATTAACTTTTTGGGAATCCTGCACCAGCGCTCCCATTTCCCTTTGCATCTCCGGTTTCTGGATTCTCTCCCCATTTAGAAAATAGTCCACGCCTTTATTCCTACTGCCAAGATGCATGACTCCACACTTTGCTACACTATATTCCATCTGCTACTTCTCTGCCCACTCTCCCAACCTGTCCAAGTCTTTCTGCAGAGTCCCTGCTTTCTCTACACTACCTGCTCCTCAGTCTATTTTCGTATCCTCCGCAAACTTGGCCACAAAGCCTTCAATCCCCTCGTCCAAATAGACAATAATAATAATAATAATAATAATATAATAATAATATATCTTTTATTGTCATTTCACGTCGGTGCAACGAGATTTAGTGTGCAGCTCCACTGATGTACAAGAAAGGTAAATAAATACAATACATAAATAATCAAGCTGAATTGATTGACGTGACCATCTGAGGGAGACTGTCCAAAGGGGGTGGGTGGGGGGGGGACTCATTAGGGCCGGTTCAGAGCCGCTATAGCTCTTGGGATGAAACTGTTCCTGAGTCTAGAGGTTCGGGCGTAGAAGGCCTTGTAACGTCTGCCGGAGGGAAGTAGTTGAAACAGACCGTGGCAGGGGTGTGATGAGTCCTTATGGATGCTGAGGGCCTTCCTGAGGCACCGCGTGTGGTAGATGCCCTCCAAGGCTGGTAGCTCTGTCCCGATGATCCGCTGCGCTCTGTTGACGACGCGCTGAAGAGCTCTCCTCTCCGCCTCCGTGCAGCTGAGATACCACACAGAGATACCATACGTTAGTATGCTCTCTGTGGTGCAGCGGTAGAACATTGTCAGCAGCTGTTGGGGCAGACCAGTCTTTTATAATGTCCTCAGGAAGAACAGTCGTTGCTGTGCCTACTTGACCAGCGCGGCGGTGTTTGTGGACCATGTGAGGTCTTCTGAAATGTGAGTGCCCAGAAACTTAAAGCTGGACACTCTCTCCACACTTTCCCCGTAAATGGAGATTGGGGCGTGTTCTCCAGAATGGGACCTCCTGAAGTCAATAATCAGCTCCTTGGTCTTGGAGGTGTTTAGTGCCAAGTTGTTATTGGCGCACCAGTCCGCCAGGTTCTGCACCTCCGCTCTGTATTTTGTTTCATCACCGTTGGTGATCAGCCCAATCACTGTTGTGTCGTCTGCAAACTTCACGATGGTGTTGGTGTCGAATGCAGGAACACAGTCGTGAGTGAAGAGGGAGTAGAGCATGGGGCTTAGTACACACCCCTGTGGTGTGCCAATGCTCAGGGTGATGGTGGAGGACAGGTGTGGGCCCAGTCTCACTGCCTGCGGTCGCTCCGTGAGAAAGTTCAGGATCCAAGCGCATATCGGTGAGCTGAGGCCTAGCTGGTGGAGTTTGGTGGTGAGCTTGGTGGGGATGACCGTATTGAATGCATTAGGTGCAGGAGTAGGCCATTCGGCCCTTCGAACCAGCACCGACATTCAATGTGATCATCGCTGATCATCCGCAATCAGTACCCCGTTCCTGCCTTCTCCCCATATCCTCTGATTCTGCAATCTTTAAGAGCCCTATCTAGCTCTCTCTTGAAAGTATCGAGAGAACCGGCCTCCACCGCCCGCTGAGGCAGTGAATTCCACAGACTCACAACTCTCTGTGTGAAAAAGTGTTCCCTCATCTAAACATGTTCTAAATGCCTTACTCCTTATTCTTAAACTGCAGCCCCTGGTTCTGAACACCCCCAACATCGGGAACATGTTTCCTGCCTCTAGCGTGTCCAAACCCTTAATAATCTTATATGTTTCAATGAGATCCCCTCTCATCCTTCTAAACTCCAGAGTGTACAAGCCCAGCCACTCCATTCCCTCTGCATATGACAGTCCCGCCATCCCGGGAATTAACCTGGTGAACCTACGCTGCACTCCCTCAATGGCAAGAATGTCTTTCCTCAAATTAGGGGACCAAAACTGCACTAGATGTGGTCTCACCAAGGCCCTGTACAACTGCAGAAGGACCTCTTTGCTCCTATATTCAACTCCTCTTGTTATGAAGGCCAACATGCCATTCGCTTTCTTCACTGCCTGCTGTACCTGCATGCTTACTTTCATTGACTGATGAACAAGGAGCCCCAGATCCCTTTGTTCTTCCCCTTTTCCCAACTTGACGCCATTTAGATAATAATCTGCCTCCCTGTTTTTGCTACCAAATCATTAATATACAAGGTGAAGAGTAGCGGCCCCAGCACTGAGCCCTGCGGAACTCCGCTAGTTACTGGTAGCCAACCAGATAAAGCCCCCTTTATTGCTACTCTGGCTTCTGCCACCCAGCCGACCTGCTATCCACGCTAGTATCTACCCTCTGATACCGTGGGCTCTCATCTTCCTCAGCAGCCTCACGCGTGGTCTAATACTACTCCTATCACATGAGCTGGTGCTCACGTTTCTCAGTCAGGATTTCAGAAGGATTCAGTGGTAACAGTGAATGGTTTGTGATATTAGCTGCTGGTTATGTACAATATTTCAAGCTGTCAACAGCAACGTTAAACACTCGAATAAAATCTACTTCTGAATGTGTCAGCAAATGTTAACAAATGTAAAGATTTCATGTCTGACATCGAGAAACATGGAAACAAAGAAATAGGTGCAGGAGTATGCCACCCGGCCCTTCGAGCCAGCACCGCCATTCAATGTGATCATGGTTGATCATCCACAATCAGTACCCCGTTCCTGCCTTCTCCCCATATACTTTGATTCCGTTAGCCCCTAGAGCTAAATCTTGAAAACATCGAAATATTTGCCGAGGCATTGCTGTTAAAATCAAAGTGCAGGAGGAACGGTGGCTCAGCGGTAGAGTCGCTGCCTTACAGCGCTTGCAGCGCCAGAGACCCGGGTTCGATCCCAACTACGGGCGCTGTCTGTACGGAGTTTGCACGTTCTCCCCGTGACCTGCGTGGGTTTTCTCCGAGATCTTCGGTTTCTTCCCACACTCCAAAGACATGCGGGTTTGTCGGTTAAATGGCTTTGGTTATAAATGTAAAACTGTCCCTAGTGTGTGTGTGTGTGTGTGCGGGACAGTGCTGGTATGTGGGGAATGGCACAGACTCGATGGGCCGAAGGGCCAGTTTCCACGCTGTATCTCTAAACAAAAACTGAAACAATGGAGCGGCAAGATTTTAAATACCTTGAACGTTAATCTGTTTATGTCTTAAATAGGGATAATCCGACTAATTTTATTCATGTTTTGTCTCGCTATGAACCCCCACTGGTTTCCACAGCCACAGTCAAAGCCTCGAAACGTGACAACAAGCTGTTAATTCCAGTTAGCGCGTGGTTTTACAGCATCATAAAATCTCATTTGTTTTCATTTTCTACACATCTTCCCAATAAAAACCAGCCTCGTCACATTAAAAACTTAATTCCCCAAACAAACAGTTGCCGGCCTCCGAATTGCAATCAACACGGGGGGGGCTGTTGGAACCGCGGGCTAATACTTTGGCAGCTTTGAATCTCCGCGGAGGCGTCATTGTGTGTTAGGAGTCAGTCGTCACGTATCTAAGAGACAGTAACCAAAGTTCCAAGGTAGGTGGACAAAAATGCTGGAGATACTCAGCGGGTGAGGCAGCGTCTATGGAGCGAAGGGATAGGTGACGTTTCGGGTCGATTCCTTCGTCCATGTCAGAGGATCATACATGGACATCACACGCCGCAGCACGTGAGTAAGGCAAGGCAGCGCCTTCACCACCTCAGGCAACTGAGGAAATTCAGAGTCTCTCTGAGGATCCTCCAGTGCTTCTACTCAGCGGCTGTGGAAAGCATCTTGTCCGGAAATATCACGATTTGGTTTGGGAATTGCTCTGCCCAGGACAAGAAGGCTCTGCGGAGAGTAGTGCGTTCGGCCGAACGCACTATGGGAACTTCACTCGCCCCCCTGCAGGAACTATACATCAGGAGGTGCAACTCCAGAGCCAACAATATCATGAGAGACCCCTTCCACCCCTGCAACGGACTGTTCCAGCTGCTACGGTCAGGCAAACGCCTCCGTTGCCATGCGGTGAGAACGGAGAGGTTGAGAAGGAGGCCATTATGACTGTAAATCTCACCAGGGACTAACTTTCCTGAACTATTCCACTGTTGTGTGGTGTCTTTTTAAATTGCTGTTTCTTCTTTTTTTTTCTCCCACAAATATGTGATTCTGTTCCATTCTGTTTTGTTTGTTTTTTGCACAAAGTCCGCGAGCATTGCCACTTTTCATTTCATTTCACTGCACATCTCGTATGTGTATGTGACGAATAAACGACTTCGCTCCATAGATGCTGCTGCACCCGCTGAGTTTCTCCAGCAATTTTGTCTACCTTCCATTTTCCAGGATCTGCAGTCCCTTCTTAAACAACAAGCTCCAGACCTGTGTGGTTACAATTTTATGGCCTTCAGATATTTAATTGCAATAACCAGCCTGATCTCCCGGTGGCTCAGCACTTCAACTCCCCCTCCCATTCCGAATCCGACCTTTCTGTCCTGGGCCTCCTCCATGGCCAGAGTGAGGCCCACCGTAAATTGGAGGAGCAGCACCTCATATTTCACTTGGGTAGTTTACACCCCAGCGGTATGAACATTGACTTCTCCAATTTCAGGTAGTCCCTGCTTTCTCCCTCCTTCCCCTCCCCTTCCCAGCTCCCCCACAGCCCACTGTCTCCGCCTCTTCCTTTCTTCTTCCCTCCCCCCCCCCCCACATCAGCCTGAAGAAGGGTCTCGACCCGAAACATCACCTATTCCTTCGCTCCATAGATGCTGCCGCACCCGCTGAGTTTCTCCAGCATTTTTTGTCTACCTTCGACTTTTCCAGCATCTGCAGTTCCTTCTTAAACATTATTATGTATACAATACAATACAATACAATACAATACCATATATTTGTCATTTGAACCTCACATGAGTTGTTGTGTTGACTGCATTCCCACAAAAACAGTCTATTGTCACGAGGAGAAGGTACAAACTCGGTAGAGGCAGCACCCGTGGTCAGGATGGAAGGTGGGTCCCTGGCGCTGTGAGGCAGCAACTCTAACGCTGCACCACTGTGCCGCCCCCCTGGCAACCACAGAAGCATTGACCACGGACACAGTCGTGTCCATCGATTTTGGTTTGTGTCTATGCTTGGCTATTAATTCTTCATTACGGTTTGCGTGTCGTTTCGTGGAGCGCTGCTTTGTGAAGTGCAAGGTTAGAGCGTGCAGGGACACGAGGTTGTCCTTGACGTTTGGTCCGTGCCTCCGCCCGTGTGATGTACTCCTGCATGGCGGGACACCAATGATCTGCCTGTTATCATTCATCCCGTCACGCATGGTCGACCCAGCTCCACACTGACCCACTGCAAAATCAATCAATGATTTGTTTTATTGTGTGTGTGTTCCTGAATAAAATACAATTACTAAACAGACACCAAATAAAGACCATGTTCTACAGATCAAGGTACAGATAGATGTCACCTGGTCACCTTAGCCCAGTTTTAATCCCTTGCCTTCTCTGTTAAATGTTGCCTGTTTTGAGAGGACATCTTTGCAGCCCATTACCCAAGTGGGGGTGACGGGGGGGTGGGGGGGGGGGGGGGGGGGGGGGGGGGGGGGGGGGGGTCAGCTGATGAGAAGGAGGTAGCAATCTGTCCCCTGCTCCCCCCCCCCACCCTGGACACAACTGGAGCAGCCCCCCCCCCCCCCCCCCCCCCTCCAAAGACCATCAAATAATGAAACTGCTTCATCATCAGCTGTCAAGCCTCAAGATGGACTCATTGACAGATCACCTCTTATTTTGCGCTTCATCAGACCTATTGATGAATACTATTTGATGTTAGGGAATTGAGTGGCCTGGCTTTTTTTTTTAGACTAATATAGATCTCCCGGTCGTTCAGCGCTAGATTGCGAGCCGCTCTGTTTGTTTAAATAACAATCTCTCCGGAATCTTATTCTGCCCTTCACCAACTCTCTCATCTTGTGGACAGCTTCAATGTCAGCAAAAATGAAAGGACATTGCGGGCTTTTAAACTTCCCCCGCAAGGGTTGTCTCCGCACTGTATCATTGAACTAAGTTAGGTTGGCACGGTGGTGCAGCGGGTAGAGTCGCTGCCTCACAGCGCCAGAGACCCGGGTTCAATCCTGACCTCGGGTGCTGTCGAGTTTAGTGAGAGTCCGCACCGACCAGCGATCCCCGCACACTGACACTACCTGACACACACCAGGGACAATTTACATTTACACCAAAGCCAATTAACCTACAAAACCTGCACGTCTTTGGAGTGTGGGAGGAACTCGGAGAAAAGCCACGCGGGTACGGGGAGAACGGTCAAACTCCGTATAGACAGCACCCGTAGTCAGGATTGAACCTGGGTGTCTGGCACTGTGAGGCAGCAACTCTACCCGCTGCATTCTAGTTTAGTTTAAAGAAGACACCGCGGAAACAGGCCCTTCAGCCCATGGAGTCCATGCCAACCAGCGATCCCCGCACACTAACACTATCCTACAAACAATACACACACTGTACGGAGTTTGCACGTTCTCCCTGTGACCTGCGTGGGTTTTCTCCGGGTGCTCCGGTTTCCTTCCACACTCATAAGACGTGCAGCTTTATAGGTTAATTGGGTTGATATAAATGTATGATGCATGATAGTCCCTAGTGTGGGTAGTATAGTGTCGATGGTCGGTGTGGACTCGGTGGGCCGAAGGGCCTGTTTCTGCGCTGCATCCCTGAACTAAACTAAACTAAACCCCATTCATCCACGTGCACAAAAAATGTAGAAACAAGGAACTGCAGATGCTGGTTTATGGGGGGGAAAAGACACATAGTGCTGGAGTAACTCAGCGGGTCAGGCAGCATCTGTGGAGAACATGGATAGGTGACGTTTCACAGAGTGCTGGAGTAACTCAGCGGGTCAGGCAGCATCTGTGGAGAACATGGATAGGTGACGTTTCACAGAGTGCTGGAGTAACTCAGCGGGTCAGGCAGCATCTGTGGAGAACATGGATAGGTGATGTTTCACAGAGTGCTGGAGTAACTCAGCGGGTGCAGCAGCATCTATGGAGCTAAGGAAATAGGCAACGTTTCGGGCCGAAACCCTTCCGGGTTTCGGCCCGAAACGTTGCCTATTTCCAGAAGGGTTTCGGCCCGAAACGTTGCCTATTTCCTTAGCTCCATAGATGCTGCTGCACCATAACTCAGCGGGTCAGGCAGCATCTGTGGAGAACATGGATAGGTGACGTTTCAGGTCGAGGACTTAAAGTCATGGGAAAGGAAATAAATAGGTGAAGCCCTACAATCAATCTGAATAAGGGTTTGTGGATTGTGTGCAGGGAGACGGCACCCGTGGACAGGATCGAACCTGGGTCTCTGGGGCCGTAAGGCAGCAGCTCTACCGCTGTGCCAACATGCTGCCCTCATCCACAGAGGGGCTAGTTGGCTGTTAAGATGCATTTGCCAGATTGTGTCCTGTATCTCTGCTTATACTGTAAAGTCATAGAGTGATACAGTGCGGAAACAGGCCCTTCGGCCCACCTTGCCCACACCGGCCAACATGTCCCAGCTACAACAGTCCCACCTGCCCGCATTTGGCCCATATCCCTCCAAACCTGTCCTATCCATGTACCTGTCTAACTGTTTCTTAAACATTGGGTTAGTCCCAGCCTCAACTACCTCCTCTGGCAGCTCATTCCATATACCCTTAGGGGCGGCACGGTGGCGCAGTGGTAGAGTTGCTGCCTCACAGCGCCAGAGACCCGGGTTCGATCCCGACTACGGGCGCTGTCTGTACGGAGTTTGTACGTTCTCCCCGTGACCTGCGTGGGTTTTCTCCAAGATCTTCGGTTTCCTCCCACACTCCAAAGACGTGCGGGTTTGTAGTTTAATTGGCTTGGGTTTGTATACTTGGTATAAGTGTAAATTGTCCCTAGTGTGTGTAGGCTTGTGTTAACGTGCGGGGATCACTGGTCGACACAGACTCAGTGGGCCGAAAGACTGTATCTCTAAACCAAACGAAATCCACCGCCGTTTCTGTGAGAAAGTTACCCTTCAGGTTCCCATCAAATCTTTCCCCCTCACTCGAGACCCTTCTTCAGAACGCAACACAAGCTTTTCACTGTACCTCGGTACACGTGACAATAAAATGAACTAAAGAAGTAGTGCGTGGATGAAAACACTGCTGAGGTTTTCCTGGTATGGTCTCCTGGCTTCTCGCTGTGAGAAGCTTGCCTCTCGAGGCAGTCCGACGACTCTAAGTTTTTTTACGGGGTGGAAAGACTAGCAGGTATGCCATCATCTCCAAGAATGAATTGCTGCTTTCAAGGGAATAGGGAAGAAAACCAAGAGAAGGAACATAATTCTGAATTAGAAGGTGACAAATTTTTTTTAAATATTTTCAATTATGTTCAAACGCTTATCGATTTCTGAGGAGATGGGTAGTCAAAGATGTGCTTAATAAGCAAGTTTTTTTTCTGAAAGTAATAAAAAAGGCTCATTTAGTGTCCAAACTATATATGTTTCTGATTGATAATACAATTAACATGCCACATTCAGGAGCCCGCCATATGCGAACAGCCTGCTGAGCGACTCGAGTAAAAATACTGGAAACATGTTTGTGACAATTGATTCAAAGGCCCATTTAACACCTGTTTTAGGGTAATGCAGCTGATATTTTTAAATTTGGCATTTATAGCGTCTTTAGGCTGAAGAAGTGCTTTGTTTGGACACTTGGTGCAAGAGTGAAGAATCTTAGCGCACACTCTTCCACTAATGTACAGGGCTAAGGTTATTGCACTTGTCCAAAAACACCATTAGAACACATATTCCTAAGGTAGCAATACCTTGTGTGTTAGATGATGCAGAGCTTATTACTGCATTGACCATTAAAGGCTGGTAATGGCCTTTCTGGTGGCCCTTAGAATAATTGCGTGTCATTTCAAAGAAGGGAAGACATTGGTGCTCTCTGCCTGGGAGAAACATTCAGTGCAAACAGCCCGTCGGACGATACCTAACTCAAAGAATCAATTAGATGGACAGCAGACAAACAATGCTGGAGAAACTCAGCGGGTGAGACAGCATCTATGGAGAAAAGGGGTAGGTGACGTTTTGGGTCGAGACCCTCCAGATTCTCCATTTTCTCCATAGATGCTGCCTCACTCGCTGAGTTTCTCCAGCATTTTTATGTCCACTTTCGCTTTTTTCCAGCATCCACAGTTCCTTCTTAAACAATTAGATGCACCTCTGGAGAACATGGATAGGTGACATTTCACAGAGTGCTGGAGTAACTCAGCGGGTCAGGCAGCATCTGTGGAGAACATGGATAGGTGACGTTTCACAGAGTGCTGGATAACTCAGCGGGTCAGGCAGCATCTGTGGAGAACATGGATAAGGTCACGTTTCACAGAGTGCTGGAGTAACTCAGCGGGTCAGGCAGCATCTGTGGAGAACATGGACAGGTGACGTTTCACAGAGTGCTGGAGTACTCAGTGGGTGCAGCAGCATCTATGGAGCTAAGGAAATAGGCAACGTTTCGGGTCGAAACCCTTCCGGGTTTCGGCCCGAAACGTTGCCTATTTCCAGAAGGGTTTCGGCCCGAAACGTTGCCTATTTCCTTCGCTCCATAGATGCTGCTGCACCATAACTCAGCGGGTCAGGCAGCATCTGTGGAGAACATGGATAGGTGACGTTTCACAGAGTGCTGGAGTAACTCAGCGGGTCAGGCAGCATCTGTGGAGAACATGGATAGGTGACGTTTCACAGAGTGCTGGAGTAACTCAGCGGGTCAGGCAGCATCACTGGAGAACATGGATAGGTGATCTGAAGAAGGATCGTGACCCGATAATATCACCTATCCATGTTCCCCACAGATGCTGCCTGACCCGCTGAGTTATCCAGCACTCTGTGAAACGTCACCTATCCATGTTCTCCACAGATGCTGCCTGACCCGCTGAGTTACTCTGGCATTTTGTGTTCATCTGCCACAGTGTTATTCGGCCAGGTTCACTATTACACCATCTCATCCAGTTCCCTGCTGAGTCCCGCCATCCCGGGAATTAACCTTGTAAACCTACGCTGCACTCCCTCAATAGCAAGAAAGTCCTTCCTCAAATTAGGGGACCAAAACTGCACACAATACCCCAGGTGTGGTCTCACTAGGGCCCTGTACCTCTTTGCTCCTATATTCGATTCCTCTTGTTATAAAGGCCAATTGGCTTTCTTCACTGCCTGCTGTACCTGCACGCTTACTTTCTTTGACTGATGAACAAGGAATTGACTGATTGTGTTTGGCTAGTCGAGTCATGATCTGATGTTGGCCACAGGTCCACTTGCCTGCCTCATCACTTGTAGATTGAAAGCCTTTCTTTCTCATCCTTAAATATATTGAAGGACGTGGTCTCCACTGCTGCCTAGGATTTAACAATAGTTCACATTCATGGAAAGAAACCATTTCTCTTCGTCATTGTCTTCGACGTGTGAAGTGCTATTAACCCACCAGCCCCATGGTTCCCAACTCCCTGTCGACAGAAAACCATCTTTCTTCACCCAGTCTATTAACCCCCAAATGGATTTTTAATGCTTCACTTTGATCATGCCTCATTTTTCCAAATTCCACGAAGCATTGGCCGTACCTTGTCAATCATGAACCATTCATACCACGAATCCCAGGGGAGGATGGATGAGGATGTTGCCAGGAATCGGGGCACAGAGCTGCATGGAGAGCTTGAGCAGGCTAGGTCTTTATCCCTTGGAGTGCAGGAGGCTGAGGGATGATCTTAGGGCAGGAGAATGGGGTTAAGAGGGAGAGATAGATCAGCCATGATTCACAATAAACAATAGACAATAGGTACAGGAGGAGGTCATTCGGCCCTTCAAGCCAACACCACCATTCAATGTGATCATGGCAGATCATCCCCCAATCAGTACCCCGTTCCTGCCTTCTCCCCATATCCCCTGACTCCGCTTTCTTTAAGAACCCTATCTAGCTCTCTCTTGAAAGTATCCAGAGAACCGGCCTCCACCGCCCTCTGAGGCAGAAAATTCCACAGACTCACAACTCTCTGTGTGAAAAAGTTTTTCCTTATCTCTGTTCTAAATGGTTTACCCTTATTCTTAAACTGTGTCCCCCTCTATCCAGAGAACCATCCTCCATCGCCACCGACAGAAGAATCAGAGGTCGTAGGTTTAAGGTGAGAGGGGAAAGTTTTAATAGGAACCTGAAGGGCAACTTTTTTACTCAGAAGGAGGTGGATACATGGAATGACTGCCAGAGGAGGTGGCTGAGGGAGCTCACCTTAAATCAATGCGCTCTAGTGTTAGAACCGTCTACCTTGGGAAAAAGACAGTGACCACTCACTTTACCCGTGCCCCTCATCATCTCGCGAGGACAAAGGAACTGCAGTTTGCAAGGAACCTCATGATCTGCCTCAGAGGGCGGTGGAGGCCGGTTCTCTGGAAACTTTCAAGAGAGAGCTAGATAGGGCCCTTGAAGATAGCGGAGTCAGGGGATATGGGGAGAAGGCAGGAACGGGGTACTGATTGTGGATGATCAGCCATGATCACATTGAATGGTGGTGCTGGCTTGAAGATCCGAATGGCCTACTCCTGCACCTATTGGAGGAGGTGCGAGTGAACCTCTTCCTAACCTGAAAGGACTGTCGGGGTCCCTGGACAGAGTCGAGGGAGGAGGTAAAGGGACAGGTGTTGCATCTTCTGCGGTTGCAGGGGAAGGTACCTGTGGAGGGGGTGGTTTGGGTGGGAAGGGACGAGTTGACCAGGGAGTTGCGGAGGGAACGGTCTCTGCGGAAGGCGGAAAGGGGTGGAGATGGAAAAATATGGCTCGTGGTGGGATCCCGTTGGAGGTGGCGGAAATTTCTGAGGATTATGTGTTGTATTCAACGCCTGATGGGGTGGAAGGTAAGGACTAGGGGCACTGTCTCTGTTGCGACTAGAGGGAGGGGGAGCTGCGGGGTACCGAGGAGACACGAGTGAGGGCCTCATCTATGATGGGAGAGGGGAAACCCCGTTCCCTAAAGAATGAGGACATCCCCGATGCCCCAGTGTGGAACACCTCATCCTGGGCGCAGATGTGGCGTAGACGGAGGAATTGGGAGAAGGGGATAGAGTCCTTACAGGAAGCAGGGTGGGAAGAAGTGTAGTCAAGACAGTTGTGGGAGTCAGTGGGTTTGTAATAGACGTCAGTCGATAGTCTATTTCCCGTGAAGGAGACGGTGAGATCAAGAAAGGGGAGGGAGGTGTCAGAGATGGCCCAAGTATATTTGAGTGCAGGTTGGAAATTGATGATGAAGTTGATGAAGTGAGTGAGTTCTGCATGGGTACAGGAGGTAGCACCGATGCAGTCATCAATATAACGGAGGCAGAGTTCAGGGATAGGGCCAGTGTATGCCTGGAACAGGGATTGTTCAACGTACCCTCCAAAGAGGCAGGAATAGCTGGGGCCCATTCTAGTTTCAATAGCTACATCTTGGACTTTGAGGAAGTGGGAGGAGTGGAAGGAGATGTTGTTGAGGGTGAGGACCAGCTCTGCTAGGCGGAGGAGAGTGTTAGTAGATGGAAATTGGTTCTGCGGTCGAGGAAGAAACAGAGGGCCTTAAGGCCATTCTGGTGGGGGGTGGAGGTGTAGAGTGGCTGGACGTCCATAGTAAAGATGATGGAGTGAGGGCCTGGAAAACGTAAGTCATCGAAGAGACGAAGGGCATGTGCGGTGTCATGGACATAGGTCGGGAGAGATTGGACCAAGGGGGATAGGATGGAGTCGAGGTACGTAAGTTGGAGGCTGTGGAAGGCAGACAGCCCAAAGTGATGAAATCAGTGATCGATCGTTAAGGTCTGGTGCTCATCTGTGGGATTTCTCCAAAGAAAATGTCCCAGCGAGTACAGGCCCAGAGCCAACAAACGCTCATCATACGTTAACCCACTCATTCCTGGGATCATTCTTGTAAACCTCCTCTGGACCCTCTCCAGAGACAGCACATCCTTCCTCAGATATGGTGCTGATAGACACAGAGTGCTGGAGTAACTCAGCGGGTCAGGCAGCATCTGTGGAGAACATGGATAGGTGACGTTTCACAGAGTGCTGGAGTAACTCAGCGGGTGCAGCAGCATCTATGGAGCGAAGGAAATAGGCAACGTTTCGGGACGAAACCCGTAAGGGTTTCGACCCGAAACGTTGCCTATTTCCAGAAGGATTTCGGCCCGAAACGTTGCCTATTTCCTTAGCTCCGTGGGTCAGGCAGCATCTGTGGAGAACATGGATAGGTGACGTTTCACAGAGTGCTGGAGTAACTCAGCGGGTCAGGCAGTATCTGTGGAGAACATGGATAGGTGACGTTTCACAGAGTGCTGGAGTAACTCAGCGGGTCAGGCAGCATCTCTGGAGAGCAAGGTCCTTGTAAACCCCCTGTCCCACTCTCCGGAGTTACTCACGAATTCTCCCGTGTTTTCCCCTTGATTCAAACTCGGGTAATGTCCGTAGGAGTCCATAGATGTTTTGTGGCGGCTCGTAATGCCAGCCGTTGGTACTCGGGGCATCAGGTAAGTCGGGACGTTTTTTCAGCACGTTGAAAAATGTCCACCAGTAAAAAAAATAGCCCCGAGTACCGACGGCTGGCTATTACCGTAATTCTCCGAGTTTGAATCAAGGGGAAAACTCGGGAGAATTCGTGAGTAACTCGGGAAGGTGGGACAGGGGCTTAACCCATTCACAGAGGAAGGGAAATTGAATGTGAAGGGCTAAGATTGATTGCAAAACGTAACTATTTGGTTGACTTGTATTAACTTAATTAGGCTGAATACCAAAGGCCAAACAAAATATGTTCTGGTTGAAACAAAAGGCAAAACTGTGTCAACAGGCGACAAGCTTGCGGGGATGATTTACGAGGATGTTGCCGGGACTATCAGATAATATTATACATGGATTGCAAAGCGGAAAGCAAATGGGAGTTAAGGGCCTGTCCCACTTACGCAACTTTTTCGGCAACTGCCGGCACCCGTCATAGGTCGCCGAAAATGTTCATCATGTTGGAAATCCAGCGGCGACCAGAAAGACGCTACGACTCTTTGGGCGACTGAGGAGACGACTCACGACCGTACAGGCGACATGTCGCGGGGTGAAGCCTGTACGGTCGTGAGTAGTCGCACAAAGAGTCGTACCTTGTTCTGGTCACCGCTGGATTCTCAACATGTTGAACATTTTCGGAGACCTGCTGCGACTATGACGGGTGCCGGCAGTCGCCGAAAAAGTCGCGTAAGTGGGACAGGCCCTTATAAGTTAATACTTTGTTGTCCTGCATGATATTCTAAACATTAAGGAACAAATTTCAAATCGACATCTGTTCAGGCTTATTATTGCCACGTGTAGCGAGGTACAGTGAACAGCTTTGTTCTGCGTGCTGTCCAAACAGATCAGATAACACTACACATAAATACATTCAAGCCAAACTCCAGTCCAACAGGTGGAGCAAAGGGGAAGATACAGAGTGCAGAATATAGTTCTCAGCATTGTAGCGCATCAGTTCCACAGACAAAGTCCAATGTCCGCAATGGGGTAGAGGTGAATCGGACAGTACCCTAGCTTATGGAAGGGCCGTTCAGAAGCCCGATAACAGAGGGGAAGAAGCTGTTCCTGAGTCTGGTGGTGCGCGCTTTCAAGCTTCTGTAC
The DNA here is from genome assembly GCF_010909765.2 of Amblyraja radiata. Lineage (NCBI taxonomy): Eukaryota > Metazoa > Chordata > Chondrichthyes > Rajiformes > Rajidae > Amblyraja > Amblyraja radiata. Next base: position 80,367,448 of record NC_045963.1, on the reverse strand, counting down.
CTTCTGCCGGACGGGAGCGGGGAGAAGAAGGAATGACCGGGGTGGGACAGGGACAAGTCTGTGATGGTGTCGGCTGCTTTACCGAGGCAGCGTGAAGTGTAGATGGAGTCGATGGTGGGGAGTGTGGTCTGTGTGATGGACTGGGCTACATCTACAATGGTGGGGAGTGTGGTCTGTGTGTTGGACCGGGCTACATCTACAATGGTGGGGAGTGTGGTCTGTGTGATGGACTGGGCTACATCTACAATGGTGGGGAGTGTGGTCTGTGTGATGGACTGGGCTACATCTACAATGGTGGGGAGTGTGGTCTGTGTGATGGACTGGGCTACATCTACAATGGTGGGGAGTGTGGTCTGTGTGATGGACTGGGCTACATCTACAATGGTGGGGAGTGTGGTCTGTGTGATGGACTGGGCTACATCTACAATGGTGGGGAGTGTGGTCTGTGTGATGGACTGGGCTACATCTACAATGGTGGGGAGTGTGGTCTGTGTGTGATGGACTGGGCTACATCTACAATGGTGGGGAGTGTGGTCTGTGTGATGGACTGGGCTACATGTAGGCAAGTTCTTGCAGTCTTGGGCAGAGCTGATTCGTGGCATCTGTTTCCATGTGGTACGGTCCAGTCTGATGTGGATGTTGGCACGGTGGCGCAGCGGTAGAGTTGCTGCCTCACAGCACCAGAGACCCGGGTTCCATCCCGACTACGGGTGCTGCCTGTACGGAGTTTGCACGTTCTCCCCGTGACCTGCGTGGGTTTTCTCTGGGTGCTCCGGTTTCCTCCCACACCCCAAAGATGTGCAGGTTTTTAGGTCAATTGGCTTGGCATTAACATAAATTGTCACCAGTGTGTGTAGGATAGTGTTAGTGTGCGGGGATCGCTGGTCGGCGCGGACTCGGTGGGCTGATGGGCCTGTTTCCGCACTGTATCTCTAAACTAAAGCATTTGATGTTAAATGTAGCCACACAATGTAGTTGCTGGTCTGTGTGGTGCACTTCTGCGATGGTCCAAGCACCCTTGTCTGAAGAAGGGTCTCAACCTGAAACGTCACCCATTCCTTCTCTCCGGAGATGTTGCCTGTCCCGCTGAGTTACTCCAGCATTTTTCGTGCCTATCTTGGGTGGAAAGCAGACAATTGACAATAGACAACAGGTGCAGGAGTTGGCCATTCGGCCCTTCGAGCCAGCACCGCCATTCAATGTGATCATGGCTGATCATCCCCAATCAGTACCCCGTTCCTGCCTTTTCCCCATATCCCCTGACTCCGTTATCTTTAAGAGCCATATCTAGCTCTCCCTTGAAAGTATCTAGAGAACCGAACTCCACTGAGGCAGAGAATTCCACAGACTCACAACTCTCTGGGTGAAAATTTTTTTCCTCGTCTCCGTTCTAAATGGCTCACCCCTTATTCTTAAACTGTGTGGCCCCTGGTTCTGGTCTCCCCCAACATGGGGAACATGTTTCCTGCCTCTAGCGTGTCCAAACCCTTAATAATCTTACATGTTTCAATAAGATCCCCTCTCATCCTAAACTCCAGAGTATACTGCAGCATCTGCAGTTCCTCCCTACACACACACACACACAGCACCCATTTCATCTTTGTTTTACCTGTCTGAGAAAAAAATGTTTTGTGAAGTGGAAAGTCTGCAGCAGGCGGTAAAATCATTACATGGGCACTATCATAGACGGGCGATTAATAATTGAGGCTATCATCCCCTCTCCTCTCTCCCTGCAACGGGGGGCACTCTCTTAGGCTTGTTAAACCGGGGTCAGGGGGGGCGACCATTCACAGCAGATCATAATTTATAGACAATTGAAGCTGGAGAAACATCTCTTAGAAGGAGAGGAGCAAATCCATCGCAACAATCCTTCAGGGAAATATTAATCCTCTGCTTTATGTAGTGCTAAGTGTACAATAGTAATCAGAAGTTCTAGCTTAAGCCGCTGATGGCAGGGAAGAGAAGTGTACGGAGAATTCATAATGGAATTAGCCCAAGGCAAACAAAGAAAGGCAAAATTAAATCAGCCATCAAATTGCACCAAGGAATTTTAATTTACAGGTTAATGTAGGATTGTGTAACTAATCAGTGCTAACATTTCAAATGAGCCTTGGAGCCTTTTTTAAGGGTATCCGACCATCAAATAATTCTTGCAGAATGCAGAATCAATTTTGCAATATATTTACTAAAAGAGAGATATTGCAAACAGAATAGACAATAGTCAGGACAATTACTCAAACAGTGGGGTTCAGAAATTAGAAATAAAAACATGGTTTCCATCAATTAACTATTTAAACTAGCAGAAATCAGCGCGCGTAATTATAGCGAGCAGGCTGAAACATCTGTGTGTGGGAAGGAACTGCAGATGCTTGTTTAAACCAAAGTGCTGGAGTAACTCAACGGGACAGGCAGCATCTCTGGAGAGAAGGGACGGGTGATGTTTCGGGTCGAGACCCTTTCTTCTGACTGAGAGTCAGGGGAGAGGGAGACACAGAGATAAGGAGGTGTGAGGGGTGAAGATGAGAGGTCAAAGGGGATACGGTTCAAGGAAAATATAGAATAGATAATTGTTAGCTGGAGTAAGGTGACAACGAAGCAATCAGAGATAAATGTAATCAGGGGGACAGTCAGACTAATATCTGCTAATCCAGGCATCATGCTGGTACGATAGGCACAGATGGACAAAAAAGCTGGAGTAACTCAGCGGGACGGGCAGCATCTCTGGAGAGAAGGAATGGGTGACGTTTCGGGTCGAGACCCTTCTTCAGACTGGGAAGAAACTGCCCCTGAATCTGGAGGTGTGCGTTGTCCTGATGGGAGAGGGGGGGGGGGGGGGGGGGAAGAGGGAGTGACCGGGGGTGAGACTGATCCTGGATGATGCTGCTGGCCTTGCCGAGGCAGCGTGAGGTGTAGGTGGAGTCGATGGAGGGGAGGGTGGAAACTGCGTGTGGGGGTATCTGCGAGTGTGATTTGCCTGTGGCCAGATTATCAGGCACAGTAACTGGTGCCACCAAAGCCTAGAACTTCAGAACACTTCTTCAGACTTAGCTTACTGACAAGTGTGCTTGGATAGGACCTCAATGCCCCTGAGTACCTGTGATTATAGAAACACCAACAAACACCCTGGACACGCAAGAGGCAGGAAACATGTTCCCGATGTTGGGGGAGTCCAGAACCAGGGGTCACACAGTTTAAGAATAAGGAGTAAGCCATTTAGAACGAAGACGAGGAAACACTTTCTCACAGAGAGTGGTGAGTCTGTGGAATTCTCTGCCTCAGAGGGTGGTGGAGGCTGGTTCTCTGGATGCTTTCAAGAGAGAGCTAGATAGGGCTCTTAAAGATAGCGGAGTCAGGGGGATATGGGGAGAAGGCAGGAACGGGGTACTGATTGGGGATGATCAGCCATGATCACATTGAATGGCGGTGCTGGCTCGAAGGGCCGAATGGCCTCTACTCCTGCACCTATTGTCTATTGTCTATTGTCCCCCCTCATTCTTCTAAACTCCAGCGAGTACAGGCCCAGTGCCGACAAACGCTCGTCACAGGTTGACCTACAGAGGAGCGGAGGAGGTGGTGCCATGGAGTTCAGCAGAGCTGGCCCCAAAACATAACCTTCCCCAGGAAGCAAACGGCAAACTGAAAACCCAGAACCATGAGCCAGATGAAAGATACCATTACACGACATGTCACAGCTTGCGATGCAGGGCCGCGAAGGATTAGTTGGATAAATACGCTTGGAAAATATTTCCCAGATAACAGGGGGGGAGAAAAATTGGAAGTGGGACAATTGGATTACTCTGTCTGGAACGAGAGGAAAAAATGGCCTGTCTACATTTTTTTAAACTGAGAGATCTTCCGTCTGTTTTGCAATCCCCATCTGTTTTTGTGGGAATGAAGACAACACAACAATCCATAATAATAGAAACATAGAAACATAGACAATAGGTGCAGGAGTAGGCCATTCGGCCCTTCGAGCCTGCACCGCCATTCAATATGATCATGGCTGATCATCCAACTCAGTATCCTGTACCTGCCTTCTCTCCATACCCCCTGATCCCTTTAGCCACAAGGGCCACATCTAACTCCCTCTTAAATATAGCCAATGAACTGTGGCCTCAACTACCTTCTGTGGCAGAGAATTCCACAGATTCACCACTCTCTGTGTGGAAAATGTTTTTCTCATCTCGGTCCTAAAAGATTTCCTCCTTATCCTTATAATGTTTAAGAAGGAACTGCAGATGCTGGAAAAATCGAAGGTAGACAAAAAATGCCGGAGAAACTTAGCGGGTGAGGCAGCATCTATGGAGCGAAGGAATAGACAATTGACAATAGACAATAGGTGCAGGAGTACGCCATTCGGCCCTTCGAGCCAGCACCGCCATTCAATGTGATCATTACTGATCATCCACAATCAGTACCCCGTTTCTGCCTTCTCCCCATATCCCCTGACTCCGCTATCTTTAAGAGCCCTATCTAGCTCTTGACAGTATCCAGAGAACCGGCCTCCACCATCCTCTGAGGCAGAGAATTCCACAGACTCACAACTCTCTGTGAAAAAAAGTGTTTCCTCGTCTCCGTTCTAAATGGCTTACCCCATGTTCTTAAACTGTGTGGCCCCTGATTCTGGGCTCCCCCAACATCGGGAACATGTTTCCTGCCTCTAGTGTGTCCGAGCCCTTAACAATCTTATATGTTTCAATGAGTTGCCCTCTCATCCTTCTAAACTCCAGAGTGTACAAGCCCAGCTGCTCCATTCTCTCAGCATTTAACAGTCCCGCCAACCCGGGAATTAACCTTGTAAACCTACGCTGCACTCCCTCAATAGCAAGAATGTCCTTCCTCAAATTAGGGGACCAAAACTGCACACAATACTCCAGGTGTGGTCTCACTAGGGCTCTGTACAACCACAGAAGAACCTCTTTGCTCCTATATTCGATTCCTCTTGTTATAAAGGCCAACATGCCATTCGCTTTCTTTACTGCCTGCTGTACCTGCATGCTTACTTTCATAGACTGATGTACAAGGATCCCCAGATCCCGTTGTACTTCCCCTTTTCCCAACTTGACACCATTTAGATAGTAATCTGCCTTCCTGTTTTTGGTACCAAAGTGGATAACCTCACATTTATCCACATTAAACTGCATCTGCCATGCATCTGCCCACTCCCCCAACCTGTCCAAGTCACCCTGCATTCTCATAGCATCCTCCTCACAGTTCACACTGCCACCCAGCTTTGTGTCATCTGCAAACTTGCTAATTTTACTTTGAATCCCTTCATCCAAATCATTGATGTATATTGTAAATAGCTGCGGTCCCAGCACCAAGCCTTGCGGTACCTCACTAGTCACTGCCTGCCATTCTGAAAGGAACCCGTTAATCCCTGCTCTTTGTTTCCTGTCTGCCAACCACTCTACCCCCAAAACCATGTGCCCTCATTTTGCCCACTAATCTCCTATGTGGGACCTTATCAAATGCTTTCTGAAAGTCCAGGTACACTACATCCACTGGCTCTCCCTTGTCCATTTTCCTAGTTGCACTCCCTCAATAGCAAGAATGTCCTTTCTCAAATTAGGGAACCAAAACTGCACACAATACTCCAGGTGTGGTCTCACCTGGACTATGTACAAGTGCAAATGGGCGACGTTTCGGGTCGAGACCCTTAAAAATGCTGGAGAAACTCAGCGGGTGAGGCAGCATCTATGGGGGGAAGGAATAGGCGACCAGAAACGTCACCTATTCCTTCGGTTTCTCCAGCATTTTTGTCTACTATCCATGATAATGAGTCACTCCAATCCTCCCTCAACTCACTAACTCCAAAGAGTATTTAAATTTCATATTTCTACAGATTCGAGTGAAGAGGTAGATAAAAAATTACATTTAAAATATGCAACATTTGCTTCCCAGTAAAGTAAAGAGAATTCTGAGGTATTTGCAATGGTACATTAAAGATTTATTTAACTGCACTGAGGACAAAGGAGCTGTACCGATTAGCAGAGCTTCCACAAGCTTAACTCTTTCCCCAAGAACATAGAACAGAACAGCACAGGAACAGGCCCTTCGGCCCACAATGTCCGTGCTGGGCATGATGCCAAGTTAAACTGATCTCCTCTGCCAGCACGTGATTCCATGAGTTACTCCAACACTCTGTGAAACGTCACCTATCCATGTTCTCCACAGATGCTGCCTGACCCGCTGAGTTACTCCAGCACTCTGTGAAACGTCACCTATCCATGTTCTCCACAGATGCTGCCTGACCCACTGAGTTACTCCAGCACTCTGTGAAACGTCACCTATCCATGTTCTCCACAGATGCTGCCAGACCCGCTGAGTTACTCCAGCACTCTGTGAAACGTCACCTATCCATGTTCTCCACAGATGCTGCCTGACCCGCTGAGTTACTCCAGCACTCTGTGTTTTATTTTAGGAAATCATTATTCTATTTTACACCTGTCATATCAAGATTTAAAGAAATGGCCATTGTTTCTATGAGAAATAAAGCAGGATAAATATGCACTTAATTTTATAATACATGCAAATTTAATTGAGTTTATTCCATGATTATCATGGTAATCTATGCTTCTGGTTCTCATTAATAACCTGCGGTGAAACGAACACTAGAATATCCACATTCATTGTAGCTGGATCACAGAACAATGCTGTGTGTGTGTGTGTGTGTGTGTGTGTGTGTGTGTGTGTGTGTGTGTGTGTGTGTGTGTGTGTGTGTGTGTGTGTGTGTGTGTGTGTGTGTGTGTGTGTGCGTGTGTGTGTGTGCGTGTGTGTGTGCGTGTCTGTGTGTGTGTGGCTGTGTGTGTCTGTGTGTGTGTGTGTGTGTGTGTGTGTGTGTGTGTGTGTGTGTGTGTGTGCGTGCGTGTGTGTGTGTGTGTGTGTGTGTGTGTGTGTGTGTGTGTGTGTGTGTGTGTGTGTCCATGTGCATGTGTGCGTGTGCGTGTGCGTGTGCGTGTTTGCGTGTGCGCAGTGTGTGCGCGTGTGTGCGTGTGCGCGTGCGTGTGCGTGTGCGTGCTGCATGTGTGTGCGTGCGTGCGTGTGCGCGCTGCGTGTGTGTGCGTGTGCGTGTGCGTGCGTGTGCGTGTGCGTGTGCGTGCGTGTGCTTGTGCGTGTACGTGCGTGTGCGTGTGCGTGTGCATGTGCGTGCGTGTGCGTGTGCGTGTGCGTGTGCGTGTGCTTGTGTGTGTGCGTGCATGTGCGTGTGTGTGTGCGTGTGCGCGCTGCGTGTGCGTGTGCGTGCGTGTGCGTGCTTTGTTGAGAGGTTTATCCGCCCCTCAGTTCTGAATGATCCATTTTTGTTACAATAACAATTTCAAACACTCTCGCAATTACCCTTGTATAATAACCACATTGATAACGTGCGATCATAGAGCAGGCTGTCTGTCTGTCTGTCTGTCTGTCTGTCTGTCTGTCTGTCTGTCTGTCTGTCTGTCTGTCTGTCTGTCTGTCTGTCTGTCTGTCGCTGCCGTGTGATGGGACTGCATATCCACAAAGTCAACGACATAAAAGATTGTAACAAAAGCAAATGTTTGAAACTCATTCAGTGAACAGTTTGTCGCCAGAAGCAGCCTCTTGAAAAAACACACTGTGTAATCAATATTACTGTGATTCCTGTTTTATGTTTTGATGTGTTAATTTTCCAGCTTGACATTATCCCGAACTTCAACTCCCCTTAAGCAGTCCCATAATAACTTTACTCAACCAGTTCTAATTGTAATTATATTTTAAATTTCTTTTAGTGCATGAAGCTCTTTATCAATCATGATATTTGACATGAAACTGCTTCATCACAGCTACACCTCGTTAGTCTAAGCAATGGTAATGAAGTAACGCCACAATCAGACTAAAATCATGCAGAAGGAAACGCGCATCATTAGCTCCAGCCTTAATCATCGACAAATCCAAGTCCTTAATGATCATGCCCCATTCCCTCACATTGCTCCCGCACTCCGACGGGCCATTTGACTTAATAAAGCAGCAATCTGCAAAATTGCTGGCTTTAGAACAGCGCGGAGACTCAAGAAACTGCAGATCCAGTTCAGTTTACTGTTACGTGTACCGAGGTACAGTGAAAATATAGAAACATAGACAATAGGTGCAGGAGGAGGCCATTCGGCCCTTCGAGCCAGCACCACCATTCAATTTGATCGCGGCTGATCATTCAGAATCAGTACCCCCGTTCCTGCCTTCTCCCCATATAGAAACATAGAAACATAGAAACATAGACAATAAGTGCAGGAGGAGGCCATTCGGCCCTTCGAGCCAGCACCACCATTCAATGTGATCGCGGCTGATCATCCCCAATCAGTACCCCGTTCCTGCCTTCTCCCCATATCCCTTGATTCCGCTAGCCCGAAGAGCTGGGGTGGGAGATTGCAACCTTCACGTGGTCCGCCCTGTTTCGACGAATGCAATCAACCTGGCGTGCACAATCAAATAAGGTCAAATAGAACAAGTTGGCCTACAACTTTAGGCTGTGCACGCCATACGCAAGAAGAAGGAGACCTAAGAGCTAAATCTAACTCTCTCTTGAATAAATTCTTGAAGAGCTTTTGTTGCATGCTAACCAGTCAGCGGAAAGACAATACATGATTACAATCGATCCATCCACACTGTACAGATACATGATAAGGGAATAACGTTTAGTGCAAGGTAAAGCCAGTAAAATCCGATCAAGGATAGTCCGAGAGTCACCAATGAGGTAGAAAGTAGTTCAGGACTGCTCTCTGGTTGTGGTAGGATGGTTCAGTTGCCTGATAACAGCTGGGAAGAAACAGTCCCTGAATCTGGAGGTGTGCGTTTTCACACTTCTGTACCTCTTGCCTGAGGGAGTGACTGGGGGTGCGACTGGTCCTTGACGATGCTGTTGGCCTTGCCGAGGCAGCGTGAGGTGTCGATGGAGTCAATGGAATGGAGCACTCTGAAAAATGCACAGATTAGAATACTGTGGAGACACAGGAAACTGCAGAGAGCCGGCTCGGTGGCGCAGCGGGTAGAGTTGCTGCCTCACAGCGCCAGAGACCCGGGTTCCATTCTGACTACAGGTGCTGTCCGTACGGAGGGGGGAGGCGAAGGGGGAAGGGGGAGGAGGGATAGGGGGAGAGGAGAAGAGGGGAGGGTGGAGTGGGGAGGACAAACGCTGGGCTGGAAGGTGTATGCATCATCTGATGAAAGAGTCAGGGATAACATTTGCAAGTGGGCAGCTGGATGATCAGAACAGATAATTGGCAAGTGTTGCACATTAGGAAAGAAAACGAGGAAGCAGATGTGTGAACTGTCAAGGTGCAAGCAATCTGGGAGTGAGAAAAGATGCAACGCCTCACTCGATGACTTTGATTGAATTTTTGGCAGCTATATAGGAAGAGATATATCCTTAAGTGAATGATGGGACAGTACAGAACGGGCTGAATGGCCTGAACCAGTCTGATCTCGACCCGAAACATCACCAATCTCTTCTCTCCACAGATGCTGCCTGACCCGCTGAGTTACTCCAGCACTCTGTGAAACGTTACCTATCCATGTTCTCCACAGATGCTGCCTGACCCGCTGAGTTACTCCAGCACTCTGGGAAACATCACCTATCCATGTTCTCCACAGATGCTGCCTGACCCACTGAGTTATGGTGCAGCAGCATCTATGGAGCTAAGGAAATAGGCAACGTTTCGGGCCGAAACCCTTCTGGAAATAGGCAACTTTTCGGGCCGAAACCCAGAAGGGTTTCGGCCCGAAACGTTGCCTATTTCCTTAGCTCCATAGATGCTGCTGCACCCGCTGAGTTACTCCAGCACTCTGTGAAACGTCACCTATCCATGTTCTCCACAGATGCTGCCTGACCCGCTGAGTTACTCCAGCACTCTGTGAAACGTCACCTATCCATGTTCTCCACAGATGCTGCCTGACCCACTGAGTTACTCCAGCACTCTCTGGAGAGAAGGAATGGGAGACCATTCTTCAAAATGAGTCAGGGAGAGGGAGATACAGAGATAAGGAAGTAAGGTGTGAAAACGAGACATCACAGGAGATGGAGTTCAGGGAAATGTAGAGTAGATCGTTGTTAGTTGGGAGAAGTTGACATCAAAGCAAACAGAGATAAAATGTAATCAGGGGGCAGTGAGACTAGTGGGAGAACTGGGAAGGGAGGGGATGGAGAGAGAGGGAAAACAAGGGATGCAACATAATTTCCTCAAACTCAACAGCGATAAGACAGAATTCCTCCTCATAGGCTCCAAAGCCACACTCAGCAAAATCAATAACCCCACTCTCACCATCGACGACACCACTGTCTCCCCATCTCCCCGGGCCCGCAACCTAGGCGTGATCTTTGATTCCACCCTCTCCCTTGAGCCTCACATCCGCCATGTCATTAAAACCTCCTTCTTTCATCTCCGCAACATCGCCAAACTCAGACCCTCTCTCACACCTCCCGCTGCTGAAAGACTCATCCATGCCTTCATCTCCTGCCGACTGGACTATTGCAACTCACTTCTCCTTGGCATCAGCTCCACCTACATCAACCGACTCCAACTGGTCCCGAACGCAGCCGCCCGACTCATCACCCACACCAAATCCTGGCATCACATCACTCCAGTCCTCAAACAACTTCACTGGCTTCCCATCTCCCACCGGATCACCTACAAAATCCTGATCCTCACCTACAAAGCCCTCCACCATCTGGCCCCCCCCATATCTCACTGACCTCCTCTCCCCCTACCAACCCTCACGGTCCCTCAGATCCACATCAGCCGGTCTCCTCTCCATCCACAAGTCCAACCTCCGCAGTTTTCGGGACAGAGCCTTCTCCAGGGCAGCTCCCAGGCTCTGGAACTCCCTCCCCCAACTGATCCGCAATTCCGTGTCCTTCACCATCTTCCAGTCCCGCCTCAAGACCCATCTCTTCACCTCTGCCTATCCTTAGCCCCACGTCCCCCTCCCTTTTCATCTGTGCATTAATTGCCTCATATTGTGTTTTGAATTATATTCTGTCTTTACTTTGTGTACTAGTCATGTCTCTACTATTTATTTAATTCCCCTTACACGTTTTTCCTCTACCTGCTAAATTTTTGTAAAGTGTCCTTGAGACTCTTGAAAGGCGCCCATAAATAAAATTTATTATTATTATTATTATTACTTGTAGTTGGAGAAGTCAATGTTCATACCGCTGGGGTGTAAGCTGCCCAAGCGAAATATGAGGTGCTGATCCTCCAATTTGCGCTGGTCCTCACTCTGACAGTGGCGAGACCAAGCGCAGGCTCGCCGATCATTGGTGACCCCCAGACTATCCTTGATCGAACTTTGCTGGCTTTACCTTGCACTAAACGTTATTCCCTTATCATGTATCTGTACACTGTGGACGGCCCGATTGTAATCATGTATTGTCTTTCCACTGCCTGGTTAGCACGCAACAAAAGCTTTTCTTTGCCATAGAGGGAGTACAGAGAAGGTTCACCAGACTGATTCCTGGGATGTCAGGACTTTCATATGAAGAAAGACTGGATAGACTCGGCTTGTACATGCTAGAATTTAGGAGATTGAGGGGGGATCTTATAGAAACTTACAAAATTCTTAAGGGGTTGGACAGGCTAGATGCAGGAAGATTATTCCCGATGTTGGGGAAGTCCAGAACAAGGGGTCACAGTTTAAGGATAAGGGGGGAAGTCTTTTCGGACCGAGATGAGAAAAACATTTTTCACACAGAGAGTGGTGAATCTGTGGAATTCTCTGCCACAGAAGGTAGTTGAGGCCACAGTTCATTGGCTATATTTAAGAGGGAGATCTTCTAAATTCTAGCGAGTACAAGCCGAGTCTATCCAGTCTTTCTTCATATGAAAGTCCTGCCATCCCAGGAATCAGTCTGGTGAACCTTCTCTGTACTCCCTCTATGGCAAGAATGTCTTTCCTCAGATTAGGAGACCAAAACTGTACGCAATACTCCAGGTGTGGTCTCACCAAGACCCTGTACAACAGCAGTAGAACCTCCCTGCTCCTATACTCAAATCCTTTTGCTATGAATGCTAATATACCATTCGCTTTCTCCACTGCCTGCTGCACCTGCATGCCTACTTTCAATGGTGTACCATGACACCCAGGTCTCGCTGCATCTCCCCTTTTCCTAATCGGCCACCATTCAGATAATAGTCTACTTTCCTGTTTTTGTCCACTCACCCAAGATATCCAAGTCACCTTGCAGCCTCCTAGCATCCTCCTCACAGCTAACACTGCCCCCCAGCTTCGTGTCATCCGCAAACTTGGAGATGTTGCATTCAATTCCCTCATCCAGATCATTAATATATATTGTGAATAGTTGGGGTCCCAGCACTGATCCTTGCGGTACCCCACTAGTCACTGCCTACCATTGTGAAAAGGACCCGTTTACTCCTACTCTTTGCTTCCTGTCTGCCAGCCAGTTCTCTATCCACATCAATACTGAACCCCCAATACCGTGTGCTTTAAGTTTGTATACTAATCTCTTATGTGGGACCTTGTCGAAAGCCTTCTGAAAGTCCAGATACACCACATCCACTGGTTCTCCCTTATCCACTCTACTAGTTACATCCTCGAAAAATTCTATAAGATTCGTCAGACATGATTTACCTTTCGTAAATCCATGCTGACTTTGTCCAATGATTTCACCACTTTCCAAATGTGCTGCTATCCCATCTTTAATAACTGATTCTAGCAGTTTCCCCACTACCGTTGTTAGACTAACTGGTCTGTAATTCCCCGTTTTCTCTCTCTCTCCCTTTTTAAAAAGTGGGGTTACATTAGCTACCCTCCAATCCTCAGGAATTACTCCAGAATCTAAAGTGTTTTGAAAAATTATCACTAATGCATCTACAAAGACGTACAGGTTTGTAGGTTAATTGGCTTGGTAAATGTAAAAGTTGTCCCTAGTGTGTGTTGGATAGTGTCAGTGTTCGGGGATCGCCGGTCGGTGTGGACTCGGTGGGCCGAAGGGCCTGTTTCCACGCCGTGTGTCCAAACTAGACAAAAACTAAACCAGTGGACAGAATCCCTGTTCAGTGGAAGCCTTCAATAGCCTGGGGACAGATAGGAGGAATATTTGACAGGAATAACTCCCTCACCAGGAAACTAATTGTGTTCACTGTTGACCTTTAGTTATTCCCATCACAGGGATGTGTGTCTCATACGTGGTTCCATGGAGATCCTGAGTCATTGCCTGCATGTCTAGCAATGCCTAATCCAATTTGCTATTGAGGGAGTGCGGCATAGGTTCATCAGGTTAATTCCCGGGATGGCGGGACTGTCATATGATGAAAGAATGGGTCGACTGGGCTTGTATTCACTGGAATTTAGAAGGATGAGAGGGGTTCTTATAGAAACATATAAAATTCTTAAAGGATTGGACAGGTTTGATGCAGAAAAAATGTTCCCTGATGTTGGGGGAGTCCAGAACCAGGGGTCACACGCAGTTTAAGAATGAGGGGTCGGCCATTTAGGACTGAGATGAGGAAAAACGTTTTCACCCAGAGAGTTGTGAATCTGTGGAATTCTCTGCCACAGAAGGCAGTGGAGGCCGATTCACTGGATGTTTTCACTGGATTCACTGGAGTTAAGGGCCTGTCACACTTGGCGATTTTTTTCGGCGACTGCCGGGGTCATATCAGTATCCCAAATGATTTTGAATATTTCAAAATCCAGGGGCGACAAAAAAAAATCCAGGGGCGACACTTGAAAAAACACCGCTCTTCAATACGTTGTCACGCCGCATCACACCGCGTATTTTTCGGTGACCTGATAGGTCAGTCAATGACGCCGGCAGTCGCCGAAAAATTTGCCAAGTGGGACAGGCCCTTAAGATTTAGCTCTTGGGGCTAATGGAATCAAGGGATATGGGGAGAAAGCAGGAACGGGTTACTGATTTTGGTTGATCATATTGAATGGCGGTGCTGGCTCGATGGGGCCGAATGGCCTACACTTGCACCTACTTTTGCTACCCTTCGGCAGGTGGAAGCAAGAGACTTGGGTGGGCGGAGAGGCAAGGAAACGTTTCACTCAAATTATCGTCTGTCTCAGAGGAGCTTGTATCTGGTTTGTTCAGCAGTGTTAGTTCTAATAAGCTGTCTGTAACTGAATCCAATTCTCCACTGGGTCGACGTGGGTTGCTGAATTAATCAAAGATATGATAAAACGTCGAATAATCGATGACAGGTCGTGAAATACAAGGCAGCAATCTCATCTCAAGGGTTCAACCAGTGTCTAAACCACTAGAGAAAAATCTCAAGCCACGTAGCAACATCGGCTGGGCTTGTACTCGCTAGAATTTAGAAGATTGAGGGGGGATCTTATAGAAACTTACAAAATTCTTAAGGGGTTGGACAGGCTAGATGCAGGAAGATTATTCCTGATGTTGGGGAAGTCCAGAACAAAGGGTCACAGTTTAAGGATAAGGGGGAAATCTTTTAGGACCGAGATGAGAAAAACATTTTTCACACAGAGAGTGGTGAATCTGTGGAATTCTCTGCCACAGAATGTAGTTGAGGCCAGTTCATTGGCTATATTTAAGAGGGAGTTAGATGTGGCCCTTGTGGCTAAAGGGATCAGGGGGTATGGAGAGAAGGCAGGTATTGGATACTGAGTTGGATGATCAGCCATGATCATATCGAATGGCGGTGCAGGCTCGAAGGGCCGAATGGCCTACTCCTGCACCTATTTTCTATGTTTCTATGTTTCTATCATCCGAACCCGAAAATTACATCTCAACTTTGAAATGTCTTTCCATAAATTTTCCAGAATTCATGGCGCAGCCCAAATGCCCCGTAATGCACTGAAACTAACTCAAATATGCAGGCATTGCAGTAACAGGATTGGTCCGAGTCAGCATGGATTTACAAAGGGGAAATCATGCTTGACTAATCTTCTGGAATTTTTTGAGGATGGACAAGGGAGAGCCAGTGGATGTAGTGTACCTGGACTTTCAGAAAGCCTCTGATAAGGTCCTGCAAGGGCCAGGAAGCGAGTGGGCAAGATCATCTCTGACCCCTCTCACCCTGGTCACAAACTCTTTGAATCACTTCCCTCTGGAAGGCGACTCCGGACTGTCAAAGCTGCCACAGCCAGACATAAAAACAGATTTTATCCACGAGTAGTTGCTCTACTCAACAGCCAAAAATCTGTAGCCTCCCTTTGATCTGGTATTTTATTTAATTCACATGTTTAATCAATAATGTTTTATTATTAATGTTTAATGTTTTATGTGTCATTCCTAATGCCCCTGTCCCACTTAGGAAACCTGAATGGAAACCTCTGGAGACTTTGCGCCCCACCCAAGGTTTCCGTGCGGTTCCCGGAGGTTGCAGGTGGTTGCCGGAGGTTGCAGGTAGTGGAAGCAGGTAGGGAGACTGACAAAAACCTCCGGGAACCGCACGGAAACCTTGGGTGGGGCGCAAAGTCTCCAGAGGTTTCGTGTCAAGGGTTATGGGGAGAAGGCAGGAGAATGGGGTTAGGAGGGAGAGATAGATCAGACATGATTTGAATGGCGGGGTACAATAAACAATAGACAATAGGTGCAGGAGTAGGCCATTCGGCCCTTCGAGCCAGCACCGTCATTCAACGTGATCATGGCTGATCATCGCCAATCAGTACCCCGTTCCTGCCTTCTCCCCATATCCCCTGACTCCGCTATTTTTAAGAGCCCTATCTTGATGGGTCAAATGGCCTAACTCTGCTCCTATCACTTATGAATAAATCCTGCATTCTCTGCCAGATCATTTGGAAAAGTGATTCTCTTGGCATTTGGCCGTCTGGTTGAGAATTCCCATTTCTGTCTCATGAAACAAATTTCTTATAAAAGAAACCCAAAAGCATTCTTTTAAGAAATAATTCTCTCTCAAGGCCAAATCGATAGCTTGCCGACAGCACCGTTTAAATGTATTAAAAATGTATGTACGTACTCTTTTAGAAGAAAGAAAAAATAGTTTTCAAAGAATAAACGGAGTTTCCATTCAGGCTGTGTTGAGCTGTTTGATTCATGCCATTGGCCCAGGGCTCAGCTCCCTCTGAAGCTAACCAAGAATCTATCTATCTCCGCCTTAAAATATCCACTGACTTGGCCTCCACAGCCCTCTGTGGGGAAGAATTCCACAGATTCACCAGCCTCTGACCGAAGAAATTCCTCCTCATCTCCTTTCTAAAGGAACGTCCTTTAATTCTGAAGCTGTGACTTCTGGTTCTAGACTCTCCCACTAGTGGAAACATCCTCTCCACATCCACTCTATCCAAGCCTTTCACAATTCGGTAAGTTACAAAGATATGTTCCCCTCATCCTTCTAAACGTGATTGGCATGGTCGAGTTGGGCCGAAGGGCCTGTTTCCTTGCCGAGTTATTGTGTGACTATGATGTGAAGATTAAAGATAGTGGAGTCAGGGGATATGAGGAGAAGGCAGGAACGGGGTACTGATTGGGGATGATCAGCCATGATCACATTAAATGGCGGTGCTGGCTCGAAGGGCCGAATGGCCTACTCCTGCACCTATTGTCTGTTGTCTAATTCACGGGTAGTTGATCTAAAATCAGAAAACGGTGTAAATACTCGAGATGACGGGCAGCGGGCGTGGAGGGAGAGAAACAGGAATGGCATTCTGGTAGAAAGAGCCAGTCTCTGTGAAGTCGGCTCTTGACCCGAAACGTCGCCCACTCTTTCTCTCCAGAGATGTTGCCTGTCCCGCTGTGTTACTCCAGCATTCCGTGTCTATCTTCAGTCTCTCTGAAGGGTCTGGGGCTGAATGATTCTCCGCAGATGCCGCCCGCTGTCTCCAGCAGTTTGTTTTTAGTGTGGATGTGTGGAGCGTTTAGCTTCCCTGTGTGTTCTTTGCCTCAGAGGGCGGTGGAGGCCGTTTCTCTGGATGTTTTAAAGAGAGAGCTAGATAGGGCTCTTAAAGATAGCGGGTTCAGGGGATATGAGGAGAAGGCAGGAACGGGGTACTGATTGGGGATGATCAGCCATGATCACATTGAATGGCGGTGCTGGCTCGAAGGGCCGAATGGCCTACTCCTGCACCTATTATCTATTGTCTATAGAACTCTATTTAGAACTATAGTGAAGAGGTTTTGAGCGACAAGGACGGAAGTTCCTGTCATCACCCCATCTCCTCCGAGCTAACCAGAGTAATAACTCCATTATCAAACGTGGATGTAATAATTCTGAACACATCATCACATCAATGTGATATTAATTATCATTAAAACACTCTGTTAAATATCAAAGTACACCGACTGAATAATTCAAAATCCAGACAGAGAACTCTTTTCTAATTTGTCTGGGGGAAAAATGTAATCAACCCTTATTAATGAGGGAATTCTATGTAAATTCAGCCTTTATGAAACTCGGAGTATGTGATTGTTATACTGTTAATAATAAAGATTTATGAGTGAAATTAATTAGTTGTAATTTATGAATGGAAAGTAAATTAACTTAGACAACCAATACCTCCTCATATCCATCCAAGAGAAATTCAGATTATATTCTATATGGATAAACTATTGAAAAAATCAGCTAATTAGACAACGTTTGCATAACTACTGTAGCATGTAAAAAGTATATTCCCCAATAAATCAACACCTTTCTTCTTAGTTTAGTTTAGTCTAGTTTAGAGATACAGCGCGGAAACAGGCCCTTCGGCCCACCGGGTCCGCGCCAACCAGCGATCTCCGCACGCTAACACTATCCTACACACACTAGGGACATTTTTTTACATTTACCAAGCCTATTAACCTACAAACCTGCACGTCTTTGGAGTGTGGGGAGGAGACAGAAGATCCCGGAGAAAACCCACGCAGATCACGGGGAAAACCCACGCCGACATGCAGTAAGTAGGCTTTTGGCAAGATTGGTGTATTCAATCCCAAGGCCAATTCTCCTGAACTTAGCTTCTTCCTTATGTTTAATATTTAATATGCCAAATTGTGCTGCCATGGGATATCACGATGTATCAGTACAAGTACGTTGGTGAGACCATACTCGGAGTACGGTCAGCCGTTCTGGCCGACCAGCTACACGAAGGATATCGTTAAATTGGAACGGGCGCTCAAGATTCACCAGGATGCAAGATGGAGATACAAGGAACTGCAGGTGT
Source organism: Amblyraja radiata (assembly GCF_010909765.2). Taxonomy (NCBI): domain Eukaryota; kingdom Metazoa; phylum Chordata; class Chondrichthyes; order Rajiformes; family Rajidae; genus Amblyraja; species Amblyraja radiata. The sequence continues at coordinate 80,349,349 of NC_045963.1, read as the reverse complement.
TGGTTGACACACGAAAAATAAAAACGCAATGTTTCCTGCCTCTAGCGTGTCCAAACCCTTAACAATCTTATATGTTTCTATAAGATTCCCTCTCACCCTTCTAAACTCCAGAGCGTACAAGCCCAGCCGCTCCATTCTCACAGCATATGACAGTCCCGCCATCCCGGGAATTAACCTGGTTTAGTTAGTTAGTTAGTTTAGTTAGTGTTGTGTGCAGTGTTCAAGAATCTGATGGTTTGTTGGGAAGAAGCTGTTCTTGAACCTGGTGGGGGCGGGGCTGCTGCTGGGGGCGGGGCTGCTGCTGGGGGCGGGGCTGCTGCTGGGGGCGGGGCGGCTGCTGGGGGCGGGGCTGCTGCTGGGGGCGGGGCTGCTGCTGGGGGCGGGGCTGCTGCTGCGGGCGGGGCTGCTGCTGGGGGCGGGGCTGCTGCTGGGGGCGGGGCTGCTGCTGGGGGCGGGGCTGCTGCTGGGTGCGGGGCTGCTGCTGTGGGTGGGGCTGGGCTGCTGCTGGGGGCGGGGCTGGGCTGCTGCTGGGGGCGGGGCTGCTTCTGCTGCTGGGGGCAGGGCTGCTGCTGGGTGCGGGGCTGCTGCTGGGGGCGGGGCTGCTGCTGGGGGCTGGGCTGCTTTGGGTCCCTCCGAAAGTTGGAAACCTCCGCCGGCCACCCTCAGCTCCAGTAAAGATGCGATGGCGCAGGAAGGGGTAGACCGTCCCAGGGAGTGACGGGGGAAGAGACTAATCCGTGCGGCGCTGACTGGCGGGAGAAGAGATCGATTTTTAAACCTCGCTAACTTTTACGACATTCAACCGATCGGAACGAAACTTGGCGCACACGCAGCACAGGTGAACGGTGAGTGAATGGCCAAAAATCGTAGCGCTATCGCAAACCGTTTTTGCGTAAATGAAAAGACCGCCAAACTGGAAGATAACAAGATCAGAGTTTTAGTTAGGTATAGATGTGGACAGATATATGGATATATATCTGTCCAAGGGTTTGGAGGCCAATGGGCCATAAGGTTATAAGGATTATGAATAGAATTCTATATTATAATAAAGACTATATTGCACTATATTTAGCAATGTTACAAAACTTACCTTCAGCGGCGCTGCAGTTCTGCGACTGGCCGTGTGCGCGACTTTGCTGCCTTTGAGGGGGGGGGCGGGATTAAAATCCAGTTTTGTGCCGCATGTCGGAGGCAGATTTCCTCGGGCTGCTAGCTGCTGAAGAAACATCGATCAGACTTCCATTCCCGTTTTTTTTAATCGCTAGACAATTTAATTATTGGATTAAAATAAAAGGCGACTTCGAACGCCTACAACACCTACAACGTGACGGATCGCAAGAACGGGACAAAACAAAGAGTAACTCGTTTATTTTACATAGAATCTTGCTTCTTGGGATGGCTTTAATCTAATTTTACCTTGCGAAAATGTTATTTGGGCCCCATACGATTCGGCAGTGTTTTTCCTGCCGATATGGGGTTCAAATTCACCGCAACCGCAACGTTTCAATCAATCGCGTTCCAGAAGCAAGATGATTAAAATGTCCTTTTTTTTTGGACCACCATGTCATAAGCGATCTAAATTGTCGATATTTTGTGTTATTCTCTCTCCATAATTATTTTTAAACTAAATATTCACAACAGTTTGAGTCACATGTATTGCGCAAAAAACAATAATTTTGATTATATTTTGAGTGGATGTTTCTGGATTAATTTATGGGAATTAAACATTAAATTCCTTCTATCTGCCATATAAATTCATGACAGTGAGATTTAAAATACATGTTATATTGTGAATTCTTGTGTGAATGGGATTAGTTTGTTATTTGGATACTTAGGCTGTTTAAAAAAATTATACTTTTCTTAAGAAATTGAATCTACAGGACATTGTTAATGGGAAAGTAGTGGGCAAAAAGGCATGTCATGCGTGGTTTGAAGAGCAAAAACTTGTAGTTTACAATGCCAAAATGGAAAAGTTGAGGAAAAACAAGGTGTACAGAGTTCCTTATTGGTTACAAGAATAGAATAGAATAGAATAGAACTTATTGTCATTGTAACATGAACCATGTACAACAAAATTTAAAAATGTCAGCCAGTCAGTGCACCATTCAAACATTTCTAAAAGCTAACGATACATACCAGGTAAAATATTAAAAAAAGATAGACAACTCAAATAAATATCTTGAAAATAGCACGCATAAACACTCCAGCCCTACATCCTTCTGTGGATTCCACAGTGTACCACAGTCCCTTAGTATGTATCGCCCCTGCGTTCCTTGGCGGCTACATTTAGTGCCTTTATAGCAGTGGGGTAAAAACTGTTTTTAAGTCTGTTTGTCCTTGTCCTTGTAGATCTGTACCGTCTGCCTGACGGTAACAGTTCAAACAGGGAGTGTCCGGGGTGGGAAATGTCCTTTATAATACTCTGGGATTTTTTGATGCAGCGGGAACTGTGTAGGTCCTCCAAGGTAAGGAGAGGGCAGCCGACAATCCTCTGGGCGTTGTCGATGGCCCTCTGGAGCGCTTTCCTCTGAGCCGCTGTGCAGCTGGTGTACCACACGCATACACAGTATGATAGGATGCTCTCAATGGAGCACCGATAAAAGGACAGCAGCAGTCTCTGAGTGATGTTATTCTTCCTGAGCACCCTCAGGAAGTGCAGTCTGAGGAGTATGATGATGCCACTGATTATGATATGCCAATGTAATAATAATAATAATGGATGGGATTTAGTTAGCGCCTTTCTAATACTCAAGGCGCTTTACATCGCATTATTCATTCACTCCTCAGTCACACTCGGTGGTGGTAAGCTACTTCTGTAGCCACAGCTGCCCTGGGGCAGACTGACGGAAGCGTGGCTGCCAATCTGCGCCTACGGCCCCTCCGACCACCACCAATACCAGCTAGCAACTGATCTTCTCCATAAAGACTTGGTCGATTGCTAGAAATTATAATTTATTTACCTGTCTGTTATGGACTTACAGCATATAATACATTAATATTAAAGTTCTGATCTTGAGAATATCACATTTTTGAATTTTCAAGGCAGTCTGGGTGTTTATTGCTATTTCCGTCACAATGGTCAATTTTGTAATCAGCTACAATTAGGTAATTAACTAATTATATGCTTTAATTTCAGGTCATCCACGTAAGATACTTCATATTTGTTTCAGAATGCTTCAATCTATAATAACTGAAAATTTCATTCAGTTCTCTTAATTTTTAAGATAGTTATGGGCTTTTGACTGTCCTCGATCACAGCTTTTGAGTTAAGTCAATGGAAAAGCAATAGGGAACAAGATGCTTATTTCCGAGTATGAAAATGGCCATAACTTTTTTAATACTGAAGATATGAAAGTGAATTCAGTGTCAAATTAAACTTATTTTTATGCTTTATCTGATGGGATACATTGCAGACTTGATTTTTTAAATCTCAAAATGTTGTAACATTGCTACCATATTTGTTATTCACCTGGACCATTTCTCCCTACTGTTTCTGGACCTCACTGACCGACATCTACTGACCGACATCCACTATAAACCCACTGACTCCCATGGCTATCTGGACTACACTGATTACCCACTATCACGAGGTAGCCCAGTGGCGCAGTGGTGGAGTTGCTGCCTTACAGCACTTTCTGCACCAGAGACCCGGGTTCGATCTTGACTACGGGTGCTGTCTTTACGGAGTTTGCACGTTCTCCCCGTGACCTGCGTGGGTTTTCTCCGGGTGCTCCGGTTTCCTCCCACACTCCAAACACGTGCAGGTTTGTAGGTTGACTTTTTTGGGTTAAATGTAAATTCAAAGGCTTGCTTTTTCATTCTAATACTTAATATTTTTTTTATAAAGGGACCACAAGAAACTGCAGGTGCTGGAATTTGGACCAAAACACAAAGTGCTGGAAGATCTCTGCGGGTCAGGCAGTATCTGTGGAATGGACGGGCAATGTTTTGGGTCGGGAGCCTATTTCAGATTCTGGTCCAGACTTGAGATGTTGTCTCTCCATTCCCTCCACAGATGCCGTCTGACCTGCTGAGTTTAGTTAATTGTCACGTGTACCGAGGTACAGTGAAAAGCTTTTGTTGCGTGCTAACCAGTCAGCGGAAAGACAATACATGATTACAATCGAGCCGTCCACAGTGTACAGATACATGATAAGGGAATAACGTTTAGTGCAAGGTAAAGCCAGTAAAGTCTGATCAAGAATAGTCCAAGGGTCACCAAAGAGGTAGATAGTAGTTCAGCGCTGCTCTCTGGTTGTGGTAGGATGATTCAGTCCCTGATAACAGCTGGGAAGAAACTGTCTCTGAATCTGGAGGTGTGCGTTTTCACACTTCAAGTCAAGTCAAGTCAAGTTTATTTGTCACATACACATACGAGATGTGCAGTGAAATGAAAGTGGCAATGCTCGCGGACTTTTGTGCAAAAGACAAACAACCAAACAACCAAACAAACTATGAGATAGGCGTTTACAGTCCGAATGGCCTCTGGGAAGAAACTCCTTCTCAACCTCTCCGTTCTCACCGCATGGCAACGGAGGCGTTTGCCTGACCGTAGCAGCTGGAACAGTCCGTTGCAGGGGTGGAAGGGGTCTCTCATGATATTGTTGGCTCTGGAGTTGCACCTCCTGATGTATAGTTCCTGCAGGGGGGCAAGTGAAGTTCCCATAGTGCGTTCGGCCGAACACACTACTCTCTGCAGAGCCTTCTTGTCCTTGGCAGAGCAATTCCCAAACCAGATGGTAATGTTCCCGGACAAGATGCTTTCCACCGCCGCTGAGTAGAAGCACTGTAGGATCCTCGGAGACACTCTGAATTTCCTCAATTGCCTGAGGTGGTAAAGGCGCTGCCTTGCCTTACTCACGAGTGCTGAGGCGTGTGATGCCCATGTCATATCCTCGGAGATGTGGACTCCCAGATATTTAAAACAGTTCACCCTATCCACAGGATCCCCATTTATCCTCAATGGAGTGTACGTCCTCGGATGATGTGCCCTCCTAAAGTCCACGATCAGCTCCTTCGTTCCTGTACCTTTTGCCCGATGGGAGGGGGAGAAGAGGGAGTGGCTGGGGTGCGACTGTTTTTTTAGATGGAGTCAATTGAGGGGAGGTTGGTTTGTGTGATGGTCTGGGCTGCAATGTCCACAATTCTGGGCTGCGATTTCTTACGGAGTTGTTCCGGGACTTTGTGTTTTAAAAATAAAATCTGGACTGCCTGACTCATTCCCAATTGGTGGAGTCCCGGGGTTGGGGCTGACGTCAAAGAGTTAAAAATCACACGACTGTACACGATGTTGCCAATAAAACAGCCCTCAGATACTAAAGGCAAGTAGCTGGTTATCAAATATTATATCCTAGCCTGGGAACATATTAAATGAACCAATAGATCACAGCTAAGATCTTTGAAATATACTTTTCATTAGGAAACCCTGCTGTAAACCTTCTGCTGACCAAGTCCAGCCACCAATATCTTCTTTGAACAGAACCAAGTTCTCATTGTAATGGAATTTTAAATTGACGATAAAATCTCACTTGGGGAGAAATAATTCTTGTTTTTACTGCTTTCTTCCCATTTGACACTGAAAGCTTTTTTTATTCAGGTAATTACCGCAGAGAACATAATTTTGGTTTGTGGTCTTCCGTCCCTGAGACGTTGCAGTGGGAAGTGGAAAGGGGTGAGTTGGGGGGGGGGGGGCTGCTGGCGTTAGCTTAGGTGGGGAGAATGGGTTGTTGGTGTTCTCTGGCAATGTCGGACACTCCCAGTTGCCCATCCGGGCACACCGGATTCCCCACGCTGTTCGGGACCGCATACAAGGTGAACTCGACAGAATGGCGACAAAGGGCGCGATTGCCCCCGTGGCTGACCCCTCGGATTGGGTCTCATCCATGGTCGTAGCAACGAAAAAGAATAAGGATGAAATATGGATTTGTGTCAATCCTGTAGATTTATAACACAGCCATTAAGCGACCACACTATCCCACTTCTGACACCATGTAGGAACTGATCAGACTCACACAGACTGATTAGAATCCATAGTCTTTTATTAGCAACTCTGTAGAGGAAACACTGGGTGCTTTCATCTTCAGTTGCATTACTACTAGTCTGCCAGAGAGAGAGAGGGAGAGAGAGAGAGAGAGAGAGAGAGCTCTCTATTAAGCCTGTGGGCTGAGCCACACGCTAATCTAGAGCTGGGTGGAACGTTGGTCTCTGAGGCTTTAGTGTAGTTCAGTGATACGCCGCGGAAACAGACCCTCGTGCCCCCCGAGACCGCTCCGACCAGCGACCAGCGACCAGCTGTACACTAGTCCTATCCAGCGCACCAGGGACAATTTACACAGGCCGATTAACCAATAAACCTGCACGTCTTTGGTGTGTGGAAGGAAACCGGAGAAATCCCACGCAGGTCACGGGGAGAACGTGCAAACTCCGTACATTCAGCACCCGCAGTCAAGGGCCTGTCGCATGCTCGTGACCAAACCGGAAGCGGGGGCCGCGCTTGTACTTCCCCTTTTCCCAAATGGTCTCAAGTTGGGAAAAGAAGAAATACAACGAGACCTGGGTGTCCTTGTACAGCAGTCACTGACAGTAAGCATTCAGATACAGCAGGCAGTGAAGAAAGCAAATGGCATGTTGGCCTTCATAACAACAGGAGTTGAGTATAGGAGCAAAGAGGTCCTTCTGCAGGTGTACAGGGCCCTAGTGAGACCACACCTGGAGTATTGTGTGCAGTTTTGGTCCCCTAATTTGAGGAAGGACATTCTTGCTATTGAGGGAGTGCAGCGTAGGTTCACCAGGTTAATTTGCGGGATGGTGGGCCTGTCATATGCTGAGAGAATGGAGCGGCTGGGCTTGTATACTCTGGAGTTTAGAAGGATGAGATGGGATTGTCTATTGCCTATTATCCTAATCCCATTCTCCTGCCTTCTCCCCATAACCCCTGACACCCGTACTGATTTTGTTTGGGTTTTGTACAGTTTTGTGCAATGTGTTGTGGTCTGCTCTGATGTTCCAATGCCCATAACGGACTTCTGCACGTGTCGGAAGGAACTGCAGACGCTGGTTTAAACCAAAGATAGACACAAAATGCTGGAGTAACTCCACGGGACAGGCAGCATCTCTGGAGAGAAGGAATGGGTGACGTTTCAGGTCGAGACCTTTCTTCACAGGCCTGATCATATGATCAACCATGATCACATTGAATGGCGGTGCAGGCTGGAAGGGCCGAATGGCCTACTCCTGCACCTATTGTCTATGTTTCTATGTCTGCTATCATCTACTGCCACACGACACAGGGCTCACTTTTTTTTTTTTTTTTCAAAATAGACTATATTCGAGAAATAAATATATCCAATACATGATCCTTACAAAACTCCATCCGACATTCTCGGAGGCTATACATACATTCAGTATAGTTTCCCCAAATCACTATTTTATCCCCCTCCCTTGCCACTCATGTGGCCCACTGGCGTGGAATCCCTTCCCTTATTTTGAGGGGCGTCTCCACCACACCCCTGCCTCCCATGTCCAGCAGCAGAAGGACCCTAGACTGTGGCCCTCCCCCACCGAGCCTTGGCGTTGGCTGCACCGAGCTTCAGTGCGTCCATCAGCATAGACTCCTGCAGTCTGGAGCGGGCTAGTTGGCAACATGGAAATTAGAAATGCGTGCGAGGAAATTAGAAATGCGTGCGAGGAAATTAGAAATGCGTGCGACAAAGGCAAAACCGTTATAATGGGTGACTTCAATCTACATATAGATTGGGTGAATCAAATTGGCAGGGGTGCTGAGGAAGAGGATTTTTTGGAATGTATGCGGGATAGTTATCTAAATCAACATGTAGAGGAACCAACGAGAGAGCAGGCTATTTTAGACTGGGTATTGAGTAATGAGGAAGGGTTAGTTAGCAGTCTTGTTGTACGTGCCCCCTTGGGCAAGAGTGACCATAATATGGTTGAGTTCTTCATTAGGATGGAGAGTGACATTATTAATTCAGAAACAATGGTTCTGAACTTAAAGAAAGGTAACTTTGAGGGTATGAGACGTGAATTGGCCAAGATTGACTGGCAATTAATTCTAAAAGGGTTGACGGTGGATATGCAATGGAAGACATTTAAAGACTGCATGGATGAACTACAAAAATTGTTCATCCCAGTTTGGCAAAAGAATAAATCAGGGAAGGTAGTGCATCCGTGGATAACAAGGGAAATCAGGGATAGTATCAAAGCGAAGGATGATGCGTACAAATTAGCCAGAAAAAGCAGCATACCGGAGGACTGGGAGAAATTCAGAGACCAGCAGAGGAGGACAAAGGGCTTAATTAGGAAAGGAAAAATAGATTATGAAAGAAAACTGGCAGGGAACATAAAAACTGACTGCAAAAGTTTTTATAGATATGTGAAAAGAAAGAGATTAGTTAAAACAAATGTAGGTCCCTTGCAGTCAGAAACGGGTGAGTTGATCATGGGGAACAAGGATATGGCGGACCAATTGAATAACTACTTTGGTTCCGTCTTCACTAAGGAAGACATAAATAATCTGCCGGAGATAGCAGGGGACCGCGGGTCAAAGGAGTTGGAGGAATTGAGTGAAATCCAGGTTAGCCGGGAAGTGGTGTTGGGTAAATTAAATGGATTAAAGGCCGATAAATCCCCAGGGCCAGATAGGCTGCATCCCAGAGTACTTAAGGAAGTAGCTCCAGAAATAGTGGATGCATTAGTAATAATCTTTCAAAACTCTTTAGACTCTGGAGTAGTTCCTGAGGATTGGCGGGTAGCAAACGTAACCCCACTTTTTAAGAAGGGAGGGAGAGAGAAAACGGGGAATTACAGACCTGTTAGTCTAACATCGGTAGTGGGGAAACTGCTAGAGTCAGTTATTAAAGATGGGATAGCAGCACATTTGGAAAGTGGTGAAATCATTGGACAAAGTCAGCATGGATTTACAAAAGGTAAATCATGTCTGACGAATCTTATAGAATTTTTCGAGGATGTAACTAGTAGCGTGGATAGGGGAGAACCAGTGGATGTGGTGTATCTGGACTTCCAGAAGGCTTTCGACAAGGTCCCACATAAGAGATTAGTTTACAAACTTAAAGCACACGGCATTGGGGGTTCAGTATTGATGTGGATAGAGAACTGGCTGGCAAACAGGAAGCAAAGAGTAGGAGTAAACGGGTCCTTTTCACAATGGCAGGCAGTGACTAGTGGGGTACCGCAAGGCTCAGTGCTGGAACCCCAGCTATTTACAATATATATTAATGATCTGGATGAGGGAATTGAAGGCAATATCTCCAAGTTTGCGGATGACACGAAGCTGGGGGGCAGTGTTAGCTGTGAGGAGGATGCTAGGAGACTGCAAGGTGACTTGGATAGGCTGGGTGAGTGGGCAAATGTTTGGCAGATGCAGTATAATGTGGATAAATGTGAGGTTATCCATTTTGGTGGCAAAAACAGGAAAGCAGACTATTATCTAAATGGTGGCCGACTAGGAAAAGGGGAGATGCAGCGAGACCTGGGTGTCATGGTACACCAGTCATTGAAAGTGGGCATGCAGGTGCAGCAGGCAGTAAAGAAAGCGAATGGTATGTTAGCTTTCATAGCAAAAGGATTTGAGTATAGGAGCAGGGAGGTTCTACTGCAGTTGTACAGGGTCTTGGTGAGACCACACCTGGAGTATTGCGTACAGTTTTGGTCTCCAAATCTGAGGAAGGACATTATTGCCATAGAGGGAGTGCAGAGAAGGTTCACCAGACTGATTCCTGGGATGTCAGGACTGTCTTATGAAGAAAGACTGGATAGACTTGGTTTATACTCCCTAGAATTTAGGAGATTGAGAGGGGATCTTATAGAAACTTACAAAATTCTTAAGGGGTTGGACAGGCTAGATGCAGGAAGATTGCTCCCGATGTTGGGGAAGTCCAGGACAAGGGGTCACAGCTTAAGGATAAGGGGGAAATCCTTTAAAACCGAGATGAGAAGAACTTTTTTCACACAGAGAGTGGTGAATCTCTGGAACTCCCTGCCACAGAGGGTAGTCGAGGCCAGTTCATTGGCTATATTTAAGAGGGAGTTAGATGTGGCCCTTGTGGCTAAGGGGATCAGAGGGTATGGAGAGAAGGCAGGTACGGGATACTGAGTTGGATGATCAGCCATGATCGTATTGAATGGCGGTGCAGGCTCGAAGGGCCGAATGGCCTACTCCTGCACCTAATTTCTATGTTTCTATGTTTCTATTCCCCAACGCAGGCCTCACTGTGGAACGAGATGGGGGGGACTAATTGAAATGCACAGAATAGTGAAAGGTCAGGATAGAGTGGATGTGGAGAGGATGTTGCCACAAGTGGGAGAGTCTAGGACCACAGGTCACAGCCTCAGATTAAATGAATCTACCTTTAGGAAGGAGATGAGGAGGAATTTCTTTGGTCAGAATTAATTTCCACAGAAGGCTGTGGAAGCCAAGTCCTTGGGTATGTGAGGCGGAGATAGATAGATTCTTGATTAGTACGGGAGTCAGGGGTTATGGGGAGAAGGCAGGAGAATGGGGTTAGGAGGGAGAGATAGATCAGCCATGATTGAATGGTGGAGTAGACTTGATGGCCTGAATGTCCCAATTCTATTTCTTATGAGCTAATGATCTTATGATATTTCTCTCTAAGACCAACCTACTCTCTCTTATAAAGAGTTCAAATTGTCAAATTACACAGAGTTTTTGGCAAGATTGATTTTGACCTGCTCTCTTCAGTCAGCTCTGTATCTACGCCGTGCCAATACATCAGGGGCTGATTAACACAAGTTTTTTCATCACACAGTTTAAGGTTTAAAATCATTCAAAATTCATATTTAAAATTAAAATGCCAGGGAATATTATTAGAGATTAGAACATTTCCACTCGATCACTATATTTCATTTGGTGGCAAAGTGATGTGAAGGCTGAACATTTAGAATAATTATTAGAAGATTAAGTAATTCTGACTGGGAGATTGCTATCAGATTTCATAGCCTCTGTCACAATGTGGATGGCATTGTAAGACTCCCCACAAAATGTTCACTGAGAAACAAACATGAACAAGCTAGTGGCAGAAACAGAGTGCTGGAGTAACTGAGCGGGTCAGGCAGCATCTGTGGAGAACATGGATAGGTGACGTTTCACAGAGTGCTGGAGTAACTCAGCGGGTCAGGCAGCATCTGTGGGGAACATGGATAGGTGACGTTTCACAGAGTGCTGGAGTAACTCAGCGGGTCAGGCAGCATCTGTGGAGAACATGGATAGGTGACGTTTCACAGAGTGCTGGAGTAACTCAGCGGGTGCAGCAGCATCTATGGAGCTAAGGAAATAGGCAACGTTTCGGGCCGAAACCCAGAAGGGTTTCGGCCTGAAACGTTGCCTATTTCCAGAAGGGTTTCGGCCCGAAACGTTGCCTATTTCCTTAGCTCCACAGATGCTGCTGCACCATAACTCAGCGGGTCAGGCAGCATCTGTGGAGAACATGGATAGGTGACGTTTCACAGAGTGCTGGAGTAACTCAGCGGGTCAGGCAGCATCTGTGGAGAACATGGATAGGTGACGTTTCACAGAGTGCTGGAGTAACTCAGCGGGTCAGGCAGCATCTGTGGAGAACATGGATAGGTGAAGTTTCGGGTCAATAGACAATAGGTGCAGGAGTAGGCCATTCGGCCCTTCGAGCCAGCACCGCCATTCAATGTGATCATGGCTGGTCATCTCCAACCAGTACCCCGTTCCTGCCTTCTACCCATATCCCCTGACTCCGCTATCTTTAAGGGTCGAGACCCTTCTTCAGACTGAGAGTCAGGGGAAAGGGAATAAATGGTGCTTAGGAGAAATGAATGGAAGATATGCAAACAGCAACGAGAATCAACAAAATGTGGAGCCCACAATGATCCATTGTTGTCTGTGGGATTGGTGATAATGAGTTATAGAGACAGAGGAACTCAGCAGGACAATACTGAAACGAGTGAGATGACTAGGGTGTGGGCAGGGACGGAGAGAGAGCGGACACACAAGGGCTACTTGAAGTTATAGAAACCACATTGATGTAAGCTGCCCAAGCGACACGTGGCCTCACTCTGACAGTGGAGGAGGCCCAGGACAGAACGGTCAGTGTGGGAATGGGAGGGGGAGTTAAAGTGTTTGGCAACGGGGAGATCAGGTGGGTCCTGGACCCTACCCAGGGCTAAAGATAATGACAGTAGATTGTTGCAATGTTGATGAAATTGTAAAAGCCCCACAAATATTAACTTCTCTAACATCTTCCTTTCTTTTTCCCACCCCCACGTCAGTCTGAAGAAGGGTCTCGACCCGAAACTTCACCTATTCCTTGGCTCCATAGATGCTGCCTCACCTGCTGAGTTTCTCCAGCATTTTTGTCTACCTTCGATTTTTCCAGCATCTTTCTTAAACACTTCTCTAACTTCAAGTAACCTCTCTCTCCAGCCCTCCTCCCATCCTAGTTCTCCCACCAGTCTGACTCTCCCCTTGATTAAAAGTTTATCTTTGTCTGCCTCGTTGTCACCTTCTCCCAGCTAACAATGATTTATCTATTCTACATTTTCATTGAGGTACCAGTGACAATAACTACAGGAGCTAACTCCTCTGTGTGAAACCTTACATCTAACATCGACTCTAACATTTGTGGTGGCACAGTGGCGCAGCGGTAGAGTTGCTGCCTCACAGCGCCAGAGACCCGGGTTCCATCCTGACTAGGGTGCTGTCTGTACGGAGTTTGCAAGCTTTTTGATTCTAGAAATGAATAAGTAAATTGTGAATAGTAGGTAGACAAAAATGCTGGAGAAACTCAGCGGGTGAGGCAGCATTTATGGAGCGAAGGAATATGTGACATTTCGGGTCGAGACCCTTCTTCAGACTGATGTTGGGGGTGGGGGGGCGGGAAGAACAAAGGAAGAGGCGGAGACAGTGGGCTGTGGGAGAGCTGGGAAGGGGAGGGGAAAGAGGGAGAAAGCAGGGACTACCTGAAATTGGAGAAGTCAATGTTCATACCGCTGGGGTGTAAACTGCCCAAGCAAAATATGAGGTAAATTGGGAAAGTGAACATAGGTGAAAGCAGCTTTACACTTAATAGAGTTGTCATAATTGTTGTGTTAACTTCTCAAGAAACTAAATTTGAGCTCTGTATGAGTGCGTAGAAAATCTAATCCAATTTGTTATCCTAGGGTAGATGGATTACTCGTTGAGTTTTGTCCCGTATTGACACACGTGGAAGTCATATTAAACATGTTGAAGTTTTGCATTAAACTTTATTACAGTCATAATACTTTGAAATAACTATTTTACATTTTATTGCCCGTGAATACTTCATGTTTTGCCCCCTGGGTAGAAATCTTGCCTCTAAGTCAAACAACATGGGCTCCGTACGGGAGGTGAAGTGTAGACAGTGAGGAAGGTTGGCCATGTTTATAAGGATCGACATCGGTTGGGAAGCTGAGCCAAGGAATGGCAAATGGAATTGAACGCTGACAAGCATGAGGTTGCACATTGGTGAGTCAATCGGTGCAGGACCTACACAGTCAATGGCACAGCCAATGGAGAGTTGCAGAACAGAGCGATAGGCAATAGACAATAGGTGCAGGAGTGGGCCATTCGACCCTTCTCCACAGATGCTGCCTGACCCGCTGAGTTACTCCAGCACTCTGTGAAACGTCACCTATCCATGTTCTCCACCGATGCTGCCTGACCCGCTGAGTTACTCCAGCACTCTGTGAAACGTCACCTATCCATGTTCTCCACAGATGCTGCCTGACCCGCTGAGTTACTCCAGCACTCTGTGAAACGTCACCTATCCATGTTCTCCACAGATGCTGCCTGACCCGCTGAGTTACTCCAGCACTCTGTGAAACGTCACCTATCCATGTTCTCCACAGATGCTGCCTGACCCCGCTGAGTTACTCCAGCACTCTGTGAAACGTCACCTATCCATGTTCTCCACAGATGCTGCCTGACCCGCTGAGTTACTCCAGCACTCTGTGAAACGTCACCTATCCATGTTCTCCACCGATGCTGCCTGACCCGCTGAGTTACTCCAGCACTCTGTGAAACGTCACCTATCCATGTTCTCCACAGATGCTGCCTGACCCGCTGAGTTACTCCAGCACTCTGTGAAACGTCACCTATCCATGTTCTCCACAGATGCTGCCTGACCCCGCTGAGTTACTCCAGCACTCTGTGAAACGTCACCTATCCATGTTCTCCACAGATGCTGCCTGACCCGCTGAGTTACTCCAGCACTCTGTGAAACGTCACCTATCCATGTTCTCCACAGATGCTGCCTGACCCGCTGAGTTACTCCAGCACTCTGTGAAACGTCACCTATCCATGTTCTCCACAGATGCTGCCTGACCCGCTGAGTTACTCCAGCACTCTGTGTCTATCCTTGGGCCGAACGGCCTGTTTCTGTGCTGGATGTCCCTGTGACTAAGTGCGCTAAGACTAAGAGCAGCGCTGAACTACTATCCACCTCATTGGTGACCCTCGGGGACTATCCTTGATCGGACTTTGCTGGCTTTACCTTGCACTAAACGTTATTCCCTTATCCTGTATCAGTACACTGTGGACGGCTCGATTGTAATCATGTCTTGTCTTTCCACTGACTGGTTAGCGCGCAACGAAAGCTTTTCACCGTACCTCGGTACACGTGACAATGAACTAAACTGAAACTGCGATACGGTGGAACAAGGGGAAACCAAGGCAATTAGAATCATTTCCTATTGACGATAAGCGATCAAAATCTGGCCAGAACTTGGTCGACATGCTAAAGATCAAGTAGACAGGAAGTGACTTTCCTTGTACAATGCTAAACAAAGTCTTGGAATGAAATCACTGGTTTGCCCTGTGTGGAAGAAGGCATTTCAAAAGGGGCAAATTTTTAAATTAATTTCTGGAAGCAGGTATTGATTACAAAGCTTTCCCCGGCTGGTGGAAGCTGTCTGGACACCAAGTAGGAAAAGGGGCCATTAATCAGGGTCGACAAAAATAGCCAAATGTACAACCGACTCTGAGAGAACCAGGGGCAACAAAATCCTATCTGGACAGTCTCAGCTTGTGCAAAGGCTGATTGCTCAGTAAATAGTCCCAGTAATAAGTTGTTTAAGAAGGAACTGCAGAGGCTGGAAAAATCGAAGGTAGAAAAAAAATGCTGGAGAAACTCAGTGGGTGAGGCAGCATCTATGGAGCGAAGGAATAGGTCTCAACCCGAAACGTCGCCTATTCCTTCGCTCCATAGATGCTGCCTCACCCGCTGAGGTCCTCCAGCATTTTTAAGGGTCTCGACCCGAAACGTCGCCTATTCCTTCGCTCCATAGATGCTGCCTCACCCGCTGAGGTCCTCCAGCATTTTTAAGGTTCTCGACCCGAACCGTCGCCTATTCCTTCGCTCAATAGATGCTGCCTCACCCACTGAGTTTCTTTTATCTACCCATAAACAAGTTGGATAAGTATCTGTTGGGAATATTAATGAAGGATTCCTGAGGTATGGACACATATATACATGGAACACACAAACCTCAACGAGACTTGTCCCTGTCCCACCCCGGTCATTCCTTCTTCTCCCCGCTCCCGTCCGGCAGAAGGTACAGAAGCTTGAAAGCGCGCACCACCAGACTCAGGAACAGCTTCTTCCCCTCTGTTATCGGGCTTCTGAACGGTCCTTCCATAAGCTAGGGTACTGTCCGATTCACCTCTACCCCATTGTGGACATTGGACTTTGTCTGTGGAACTGATGCGCTACAATGCTGAGAACTATATTCTGTACTCTGTATCTTCCCCTTTGCTCCACCTGTTGGACTGGAGTTTGGCTTGTATGTATTTATGTGTAGTGTTATCTGATCTGTTTGGGCAGCACGCAGAACAAAGCTGTTCACTGTACCTCGCTACAGGTGGCAATAAAAAACCTAAACAGATGTTGATTTGAAATTTGTTCCTTAATATTTAGAATATCACGCAGGACAACAAAATATTAACTTAACTCCCATTTGCTTTCTGCTTTGCAATCCGCCTAATGCTACCATGACTCCCTACCTTAGTTTAGTTTAGTTTAGAGATACAGCGCGGAAACAGGCCCTTCGGCCCACCGAGTCCACGCCGACCAGCGATCCTCGCACACTAACATTACAAATGCTCACATTGAATGGCGGTGCTGGCTCGAAGGGCCAAATGGCCTACTCCTGCACCTATTGTCTATTGTCTATAACCCTACACACACTAGGGGACAATTTTTACATTTACCAAGCCAATTAACCTACAAACCTGCACGTCTTTGGAGTGAGGGAGGAAACCAAAGATCTCGGAGAAAACCCACACAGGTCACGGGGAGAACGTGCAAACTCCGTACAGACAGCGCCCGTAGTCGGGATGGAATCCGGGGTCTCCGGCGCTGCATTCGCTGTAAGGCAGCGACTCTGGAGCAATCCAAAATAGACACCACTGCAAACAAAGATACGCCACACAATCCTGGAGTAACTCAGCGGGTTTGGCAAAGATGCTGTCTGGCCCACTGAGTTACTCCAGCACTTTGTGTCTTTTTTTATAAAACAGCATCATCAATTCTTTGTTTCTACACCACTTCCGTTGAGACATTAGACACAGGCAATATGGCTTTAAACACATTCACTCCAGAATACGGGTGGCAAGGTGGTGCAGCGGTAGAGTTGCTGCCTCACAGCACCAGAGGCCCGGGTTCCATCTTGACTACGGGTGCTGTCTGTACGGAGTTTGTACCTTCTCCCCGTGGCCTGCCTGGGTTTTCTCCAAGAACTTTGCTTAATGGACAATAGACAATAGGTGCAGGAGTAGGCCATTCGGCCCACTCGAGCCAGCACCCCCATTCAATGTGATCATGGCTGATCATCCACAATCAGTACCCCGTTCCTGCCTTCTCCCCATATCCCCTGCTATCTTTAAGAGCCCTATCTAGCTCTCTCTTGAAAGTATTCAGAGAACCGGCCTCCACCACCCTCTGAGGCAGAGAATTCCACAGACTCTCTTTCCTCGGTGGGCCGGAGGGCCTGTTTCCGCGCTGTATCTCTAAACTAAACTAAAGTGATATTGATATACCCATGAGTTGGTCATGTTTCTTCTCCTGGTAAACAATTCAACATAAGACTCAAAGTGCTGGAGTAACTCAGCGGGTCAGGCAGCATCTGTGGAGAACATGGATAGGTGACATTTCACAGAGTGCTGGAGTAACTCAGCAGGTGCAGCAGCATCTATGGAGCTAAGGAAATAGGCAACGTTTCAGGCCGAAACCCTTCCGGGTTTCGGCCCGAAACGTTGCCTATTTCCAGAAGGGTTTCGGCCCGAAACGTTGCCTATTTCCTTAGCTCCACAGATGTTGCTGCACCATAACTCAGCGGGTCAGGCAGCATCTGTGGAGAACACGGATAGGTGATGTTTCACAGAGTGCTGGAGTAACTCAGCGGGTCAGGCAGCATCTGTGGAGAACATGGATAGGTGACGTTTCACAGAGTGCTGGAGTAACTCAGCGGGTCAGGCAGCATCTGTGGAGAACATGGATAGGAATTAACAATGACACCAAACATCTAGGAATAATGGAATGTAGAATATCTATTCTTGAGGCAAAATGGGCCGATATTTAACAAAGGTGACATCATCAATTTGATGCCTCCGTTCCTTTGTCTTGTGAATTAACCTGCTTTTTCACTTAGAATGGGCGAATTTAATAATCTCCTGCTACTAATGGACATTTCTCAGTTTCGCATAGAGTCTCGGGGACTATGAAAAATTAAATTGGATTGAAATGGGCTTTGTACATTATTTCAAATTCATGGTTCAGAAAATAGTTCAGAATCTAATGAAATATGTAGCTCGTTCAGGCAATACACATCTTCTCAATAATATAATGGCAGGTACAATTCAGAATGCTTGACTACCTTTTTATCTTAATATTTCTTCACTTCCATTGAGTTGAAAACTGTACTTAAGGAAGAAAATGTGCCTGATTTGGCTCCTATTCCTATTGTCTGTGCTTGGCAGAATCGCTCAGCTGCAATAACGATTAGAATAATGGCTGGAGGGAATTTGAAACTGACTGCTCCCGGCAGTGAAGAAAGCGAATGGCATGTTGGCCTTCATAACAAGAGGAGTTGAGTCAAGGAGCAAAGAGGTCCTTCTGCAGTTGTACAGGGCCCTAGTGAGACCACACCTGGAGTATTGTGTGCAGTTTTGGTCCCCTAATTTGAGGAAGGACATCCTTGCTATTGAGGGAGCCCAGCGTAGGTTCACCAGGTTAATTCCCGGGATGGCGGGACTGTCGTATGCTGAGAGAATGGAGCAGCTGGGCTTGTACACTCTGGAGTTTAGAAGGATGAGAGGGCATCTTATTGAAACAAATAAGATTATTTAGGGTTTGGACACGCTAGAGGCAGGAAACATGTTCCCGATGTTGGGGGAGTCCAGAACCAGGGGCCACAGTTCAAGAATAAGGGGTAAGCCATTTAGAACGGAGACGCGGAAACACTTTTTCACACGGAGAGTGGTGAGTCTGTGGAATTCTCTGCCTCAGAGGGCGGTGGAGGCCGGTTATCTGGATACTTTCAAGAGAGAGCTAGATAGGGCTCTTAAAAATAGCGCTGTCAGGGGATATGGGGAGAAGGCAGGAACGGGGTACTGATTGGGGATGATCAGCCATGATCACATTGAATGGTGGTGCTGGCTCGAAGGGCCGAATGGCCTACTCCTGCACCTATTGTTTATTGTAATAGTTATGCAATTAAATTGACCATTAGAGTAATAGATGGTCAACAAATAGGTGGTGGGCTGCGGGCTATCGTGTTGGTTTAGTTCAAGATTAAAGAGTGTTTTATTGTCATGTGGCCCAGATAGAACAATGACATTCTTACTTGCAGCAGCACAACAGAATGTGTCAGCATAGTAGACTATGGTTGGGGATACAGTACCTTAACAGGCCCTTCGGCCCACCGAGCCCGTGCCGACCAGCGATCCCCGCACACTAACACTATCCTACACACACTGGAGACAATTTACACTCATGCCCAAGCCAATTAACTTGCGCGTCTTTGAAGTGTGGGAGGAAACCGAAGATCTCGGAGAAAACCCTTGCAATGTCACAGGGAGAATGTACAAACTCCGTACAGACAGTACCCGTAGTCAGGATCAGATCTGGGTCACCGGCGCTGTGAGGCAGCAGCTCTACCGCTGCGCCAATGTGCGAGGAGGGGGGGGGGGGACATCATCGAAACCTGGCGGACCTGAAATGCCGGGATAGAGTGGATGTGGATTGGATGTTTCCACTAGTGGGAGAGTCTAGGAGCAGAGAGCACAGCGTTGAAGATGTCGCCCAGCCCATCACCCGACACCAACCACCGACACTTCCTCCAGCACTTTGTGTGTTTTTTTTCTGCTGGAGACTCCAGCACCTGCAGTTCCTCTGGGTCTCGCTAGAAGTTGCAGCAGTTATATGAGTCTGTTAATTTATCAGCTGTTCACAGCTATCTGTGTGGAACAAGGCCATCTATCAGGCTGAAAAGTGGTTTCCTGAAGCAGTAATCACCGCAATTAATAAGAAAGACCGTTTTGCTTAAAAGGCTCGAGAACGAATATTCTTACAACTTTAGAAGTGCTTCTGATTTGGTGAGTCACTTTCAGCGTTTTAATGCTCCTGTCCCCACATGCTGTAGAGAAGTGGTCTCGTATACTTCACAGGCGGGAGTCATTACTCCTGCAGTCTAAGAGGATTCATTACACACCAGCGAATGCAGAGGTAGCCGTCATCTTCGGAGCCGACAGGGGCTGTGGGGAGGGTGACAGAGGTCGGTACAACTAAAGATCCTATATCGGAGCAAGATAGACCACTCGTGCTAAATGCAATGGGCTGACGTGTAGTACGCAACGGAGCGGAACGTGGGCCTTTTTATCATCCATTTCAGTAACCCGACCCGACCCGACCCGCAGTGTAATCAACGTTGCGGGGGAACAGTTTGTGTTAATAAATTAAAATTCTGAAAATGAGGAGAAGATTTTTACCAAAGAACTTTTATTTTTACGAGGATGCTTCCGTAACCGGCTTCCGTCTCCGCACTTGTATCTTTGTTCCGCTACGGGATCTTTGGTGCGGGGACGGAAGCCGGTTACGGAAATGGGGCCGAAAATTACCCATGAATCTGCCCATGACCGTACTATCTTGCTTGCTATAGGATGTTTGGGTACAACTGTGGTCACATCACGGTGAAGGAGCATGTGTGTGCGTGTGTGGCCCGGACATTGGACTGATGTCTGTGGGTCTCTGCTTAAAGGGCCTGTCTCACTTGGCCGTCATTCGCGCGCCATTTATGAGACCTGCTAGCGTGTGGGTAGCGTGTGGGTAGCGTGTGGGAGCGTGTGGGTAGCGTGGGGACGGGTGCAGGGAGTGGCGTGGAGGAGTGTGGACTCCGTCCTGCACAAAATCTTCGCACGCCGATGGCCTGTCGCGTAACTGACGGCCAAAGTGGGACAGGCCCAAGACCCTGGCGCGACGCAACTTCTCACCTCCAACACCAGCAGAAGCAGGCAAACGATCGCCGAGCTCGGCCTGGGGCTCACGGCCGTTGCGGATCTGGATCCGCCCCCACTTCTACTCCCAGAGCGGGGCCAAGACGATTGAAGATGGACACAAAGTGCTGGAGTAACTCAGCGGGACCGGCAGCATCTCTGGAGAGAAGCAATGGGTGACGTTTCGGGTCGAGGCCCTTCTTTCAGACTGAAGAAGAATCTCAACACGAAACATCACCCATTGCTTCTCTCCAGAGATGCTGCCGGTTCCACTGAGATACTCCTGCATTTTGTGTCCATCTTCAAATGACGCCACGCGCTCCAGACGTCTGTGCGGGCGCATGATGACGCGTGTGACCGTCAGTCACTGCCGGCCTGTAGCGTAAATGATGGCCAAGTGGGTCAGGCCCTTTATGCTGTGTGCCCTGGGGATTGTCACACGCCGCTGTGGTGGATGACTCATCTACCTTTTGTATCTTGTTGGGTTTTTTTATTTAGTGTGACTGTGTGGCGAAACAAATGTCACTGTACCTCGATACACGTGACAATGAAGGACCAGAGAACCATTGAATCATTGACCACTAGGGACAAGTTTGCAACTTACCAAAGCCAATTAACCTACAAACATGTACATCTTTGGAGTGTGGGAGGAAACCGGAAACATAGAAACATAGAAACATAGAAATTAGGTGCAGGAGTAGGCCATTCGGCCCTTCGAGCCTGCACCGCCATTCAATATGATCATGGCTGATCATCCAACTCAGTATCCCGTACCTGCCTTCTCTCCATACCCTCTGATCCCCTTAGCCACAAGGGCCACATCTAACTCCCTCTTAAATATAGCCAATGAACTGGCCTCGACTACCCTCTGTGGCAGAGAATTCCAGAGATTCACCACTCTCTGTGTGAAAAAAGTTCTTCTCATCTCGGTTTTAAAGGATTTCCCCCTTATCCTTAAGCTGTGACCCCTTGTCCTGGACTTCCCCAACATCGGGAGCAATCTTCCTGCATCTAGTCTGTCCAACCCCTTAAGAATTTTGTAAGTTTCTATAAGATCCCCCCTCAATCTCCTAAATTCTAGAGAGTATAAACCAAGTCTATCCAGTCTTTCTTCATAAGACAGTCCTGACATCCCAGGAATCAGTCTGGTGAACCTTCTCTGCACTCCCTCTATGGCAATAATGTCCTTCCTCAGATTTGGAGACCAAAACTGTACGCAATACTCCAAGTGTGGTCTCACCAAGACCCTGTACAACTGCAGTAGAACCTCCCTGCTCCTATACTCAAATCCTTTTGCTATGAAAGCTAACATACCATTCGCTTTCTTCACTGCCTGCTGCACCTGCATGCCCACTTTCAATGACTGGTGTACCATGACACCCAGGTCTCGCTGCATCTCCCCTTTTCCTAGTCGGCCACCATTTAGATAATAGTCTGCTTTCCTGTTTTTGCCACCAAAATGGATAACCTCACATTTATCCACATTATACTGCATCTGCCAAACATTTGCCCACTCACCCAGCCTATCCAAGTCATCTTGCAGTCTCCTAGCATCCTCCTCACAGCTAACACTGCCCCCCAGCTTAGTGTCATCCGCAAACTTGGAGATATTGCCTTCAATTCCCTCATCCAGATCATTAATATATATTGTAAATAGCTGGGGTCCCAGCACTGAGCCTTGCGGTACCCCACTAGTCACTGCCTGCCATTGTGAAAAGGACCCGTTTACTCCTACTCTTTGCTTCCTGTTTGCCAGCCAGTTCTCTATCCACATCAATACTGAACCCCCAATGCCGTGTACTTTAAGTTTGTAAACTAATCTCTTATGTGGGACCTTGTCGAAAGCCTTCTGGAAGTCCAGATACAACACATCCACTGGTTCTCCCCTATCCACGCTACTAGTTACATCCTCGAAACATTCTATAGGATTCGTCAGACATGATTTACCTTTTGTAAATCCATGCTGACTTTGTCCAATGATTTCACCACTTTCCAAATGTGCTGCTATCCCATCTTTAATAACTGACTCTAGCAGTTTCCCCACTACCGATGTTAGACTAACTGGTCTGTAATTCCCCGTTTTCTCTCTCCCTCCCTTCTTAAAAAGTGGGGTTACGTTTGCTACCCGCCAATCCTCAGGAACTACTCCAGAATCTAAAGAGTTTTGAAAGATTATTACTAATGCATCCACTATTTCTGGAGCTACTTCCTTAAGTACTCTGGGATGCAGCCTATCTGACCCTGGGGATTTATCGGCCTTTAATCCATTCAATTTACCCAACACCACTTCCCGGCTAACCTGGATTTCACTCAATTCCTCCAACTCCTTTGACCCACGGTCCCCTGCTATTTCCGGCAGATTATTTATGTCTTCCTTAGTGAAGACGGAACCAAAGTAGTTATTCAATTGGTCCGCCATATCCTTGTTCCCCATGATCAACTCACCTGTTTCTGACTGCAAGGGACCTACATTTGTTTTAACTAATCTCTTTCTTTTCACATATCTATAAAAACTTTTGCAGTCAGTTTTTATGTTCCCTGCCAGTTTTCTTTCATAATCTATTTTTCCTTTCCTAATTAAGCCCTTTGTCCTCCTCTGCTGGTCTCTGAATTTCTCCCAGTCCTCCGGTATGCTGCTTTTTCTGGCTAATTTGTACGCATCATCCTTCGATTTGATACTATCCCTGATTTCCCTTGTTATCCACGGATGCACTACCTTCCCTGATTTATTCTTTTGCCAAACTGGGATGAACAATTTTTGTAGTTCATCCATGCAGTCTTTAAATGTCTTCCATTGCATATCCACCGTCAACCCTTTTAGAATTAATTGCCAGTCAATCTTGGCCAATTCACGTCTCATACCCTCAAAGTTACCTTTCTTTAAGTTCAGAACCATTGTTTCTGAATTAACAATGTCACTCTCCATCCTAATGAAGAACTCAACCATATTATGGTCACTCTTGCCCAAGGGGGCACGTACAACAAGACTGCTAACTAACCCTTCCTCATTACTCAATACCCAGTCTAAAATAGCCTGCTCTCTCGTTGGTTCCTCTACATGTTGATTTAGATAACTATCCCGCATACATTCCAAAAAATCCTCTTCCTCAGCACCCCTGCCAATTTGATTCACCCAATCTATATGTAGATTGAAGTCACCCATTATAACGGTTTTGCCTTTGTCGCACGCATTTCTAATTTCCTATTGGATACCATCTCCAACTTCACTACTACTGTTAGGTGGCCTGTACACAACACCCACCAGCGTTTTCTGCCCCTTAGTGTTTCGCAGCTCTACCCATACCGATTCCACATCCTGCAAACTAATGTCCTTCCTTTCCATTGCGTTAATCTCCTCTCTAATCAGCAACGCTACCCCACCTCCTTTTCCTTTCTCTCTATCCCTCCTGAATATTGAATATCCCTGGATGTTCAGCTCCCAGCCTTGGTCACCCTGGAGCCATGTCTCCGTGATCCCAACTATATCATAGTCATTAATAGCTATCTGCACATTCAACTCATCCACCTTATTACGTTGACGTCTTCTTCTTCTTCTTGCGAATGAAACACAAATAAACCAAAGGAATAGTTAGATCACAAGCCGGGTGGGTGTTGAGCAGCCAGCTTGTTGTCTGTGTTGGCGTCAATGTCTGCCAGGCCCTGACACAGCTCCATGTGGTGGGTGGTAGAGCGGGCACCCAGAGATGACATGGTTGGCTCTCTGTTGTTCTGCTCCGCATTCACAGGCTGGGCTCACCTGGGTCACCCCTCAGCCTCCTATGCCCCAAAGCAAACAGTCCCAGCCTGTCCAACCTGTCCATGTAACTCAAGCCCGCAGGCCCAGGTAACAGCCTGGTCAATCTCCTCTCCACCGATTCCAACTTAGCGCCACCTTCCTGTCACTGGGCAACCAGAACTGGACACAGTGCTCCCAGTGTGGTCTCACCAACGACTTGTACAGCTACATCATGATGTCCTAACCCAAGGGTTCCCAACCTTTCTCGCCCCATTTACCCCCAGGCAACTTTAATAGCACACAACAATGTTATTTCACTTATTCATGAACAACTAATGATGAACAGATACTGGTATACCAGAACCAAACACAGTCAGACAATGAGAACAAAAATGTACAGATCCAGAATGGCTCGAAGGGCCGAATGGCCTACTCCTGCACCTATTGTCTATTATCTATTGTCTATAATTGGCTGGGTATAAATGTAAATTGTCCCTAGTGCGTGTTGGATAGAGCTAGTGTACGGGGAGATCGCTGGTCGGCGCGGACTCGGTGGACCGAAGGGCTTGTTTCTGCGCTGTATCTCTAAACTAAATACATCAAGAAAGTGCAGAAGAGCAAGGCTGGATGGCAACTTGAGCAAGAATCAGCGTGTTATTAGGTCCATGTTCGGTCATCGCTTGTCACAATACATTTAACATGCTCTTTGAGGGAAGCCCCTTGAAGTTGACCTTGGCTTTTAGAAATTATAATTGTGATTAGCAAGAACAATGTAGTCCAAAGGCACTAACTAATTGATTTTCTCCGGAACAACAATTAATAATTTTCCAACTTAAGCAAGCATGAATAACACATGATCTTTGGCTCATATATCGCCTCGCAGTGTGGAGTTAAATTAATGATTAAACGCATGTCAGACAAATATTTCTATTTTCTATTTTTCGAGACGGGTGGAATTACAATGTCAGAGTGATGACTGGTCATGATTGGAAGGCTTAGACCAGGGGTTCCCGTTTACCCCCGGCAACTTTAATAGCGCATAACAATGCTATTTCATGGAAACATAGAAAATAGGTGCAGGAGTAGGCCATTCGGCCCTTCGAGCCTGCACCGCCATTCAATATGATCATGGCTGATCATCCAACTCAGTATCCTGTACCTGCCTTCTCTCCATACCCCCTGATCCCTTTAGCCACAAGGGCCACATCTAACTCCCTCTTAAATATAGCCAATGAACTGTGGCCTCAACTACCTTCTGTGGCAGAGAATTCCACAGATTCACCACTCTCTGTGTGAAAAATGTTTTTCTCATCTCGGTCCTAAAAGACTTCCCCCTTATCCTTAAACTGTGTGACCCCCGTGTTCTGGACTTCCCCAACATCGGGAGCAATCTTCCTGCATCTAGCCTGTCCAACCCCCTTAAGAATTTTGTAAGTTTCTATAAGATCCCCCCTGAATCTTATTTATGAACAACTAATGATGAACAGAACCAGAACCAAACACAGTCCGTCAATGAGGAAAATTATGTACAGATCCAGAATCAACAAATGTACCCCCTGGGTTGGTGAAATTTACCCCCCTGGGGTGTACATTTACCCTCAGGTTGGGAGCCCTTGGTTTAGAGGGACATGCGCCAAATGCAGACAAATGGGACTAGGTCAGGAGGGCATCTTGGTCAGCATGGACCAGTAGGGCCAAATGGCCTGTTTCCACTCTGTATGAACCTGTGACTGCACCAGAGTAGGGGAATCGAGGACCAGATGACATAGGTTTAAAGTGAAGAGGGAAAGCCTGAGGGGTAACATTTTTCACACAGAGGGAGGTAGTTGAGGCAGGGACTATCCCAACGTTTAAGAAACAGTTAGACAGGTACATGGATAGGACAGGTTTGGAGGGATATGGGCCAAGCGCAGGCAGGTGGGACTAGTGTAGCTAGGACATGTTGGCCGGTGTGGGCAAGGTGGGCTGAAGGGCCTGTTCCCATGCTGTATCACTCTATGACTATTTGATAACTACACACATGGAACCAAATGTGAATCCTGCTTAATGACCTGGAATATACATTGAGAAATAAAGTTATAAGGTCATAAGTGATAGGAGAAGAATTAGGCCATTCAACCCATCAAGTCTACTCCACCATTCAATCATGGCTGATCTATCTCTCCCTCCTAACCCCATTCTCCTGCCTTCTCCCCATAACCTCTGACACCCGCACTAATCAAGAATCAATCTACCACTGCCTTAAAAATATCCATTAACTTGGCTTCCAAAGATTCACCACCCTCTGACAAAAGAAATTCCTCCTCATCTCCTTCTTAAAGGAACGTCCTTTAATTCTGAGGCTGTGACCTCTGGTCCTAGACTCTCCCACTAGTGGAAACATCCTCTCCACATCCACTCTATCCAATCCTTTCACTATTCTGTACGTTTCAATGAGGTCCCGCCTCATTCTTCTAAACTCCAGCGAGTACAGGCCCAGTGCCGACAAACACTCATCATAGGTTAACCCACTCATTGGGGTGTGAGATTGCAACCTTCACGTGGTCCGCCCTGTTTCGACGAATGCAATCAACCCGGCGTGCACAATCAAATAAGATCAAATAGAACAAGTTGTCCTGCAACTTTAGGCTGTGCACGCCATACACAAGAAGAAGAACCCATTCATTCTTGGGATCATTCCTGTAAACCTCTCTGGATCCTCTCTAGACCCAGCACATCCTTCCTCAGATATGGGGCCCTATCGAGTTATACTGACAGTGAAACACAACGGGACAACAGTGAAACTAGTACGATGACCAGGGTGGGGGGAGGGATGGAGAGAGGGGGATGTAAGAGTGACTGTAATTGAAAAGCAGACACAAACTGCTGGAGTAACTCAGCGGGACAGGCAGCATCTCTGGAGAGACATTTCAGGTTGAGATCCTTCTTCAGACTGAGAGTCAGGGGGATGGATATAGATAGATAAGGAAGTGTAATGTGTGAAAACAGGACAAAGGGAATGGCGATCAAGGATAATGTAGAATAGATCATTGTGAGTTGGGAGAAGGTGACAACAAAGCAAACAGAGATAGACTGTAATCGGAGACAGTCAGACTGGTGGGAGAACTGGGAAGGGGGAGGGGATGGAGAGAGAGGGAAAGCAAGGGTTACTTGAAGTTAGAGAAGTCAATGTTCATACCGCTGGGGTGTAAGCTGCTGAAGCGAAATATGAGGCGCTGTTCCTCCAATTTGCGCTGGGCCTCACTCTGACAATGGAGGAGGCCCAGGACAGGAAGGTCAGTGTGGGAATGGGAGGGGGAGTTAAAGGGTTTGGCACCGGGGATTGGTAAATGCCTGACGGTGCAGACTCTTTGTTTCCATGTTGCTACACGTTGACCAGAGCAGCGTGTCGGGCAGGTCTCCATGTAACTGCAATACATTTTCCCCCTTAAAGAGTTAATCGGAGAAGTGAAGAGAATATTCCCCTGCAATATTCCCTGAGAGTTGTGTAATCCAGAGAGGATTCTCTCATTACTCCCATTGCTGGGAAACCTCAGATGGCTTGGATAGAGTGGATGTGGAGAGGATGCTTCCACTTGTGGAAGAGTCTAGGATCAGAGGGCACAGCCTCAGAATACAAAGGATGTAGACAATAGTCAATAGACAATAGGTGCAGGATTAGGCCGTTTGGCCCTTCGAGCCAGCACCGCCATTCAATGTGATCATGGCTGATCATCCCCAATCAGTACCCCGTTCCTGCCTTCTCCCCATATCCCCTGACTCCGCTATCTTTAAGAGCCCTATCTAGCTCTCTCTTGAAAGTATCCAGAGAACCGGCCTCCACCGCCCTCTGAGGTAGAGAATTCCACAATCACAACTCTCTGGGTGAAAAAGTATTTCCTCATCTCCATTCTAAATGCCTTACCCCTTATTCTTAAACTGTGGCCCCCGGTTCTGGACTCCCCAACATTGGGAACATGTTTCCTGCCTCTAGCGTGTCCAAACCCTTAATAATCTTACATGTTTCAATAAGATATCCTCTCATCCTTCTAAATTCTAGTGTACAAGCCCAGCCGTACCTTTAGAAAGAAGATGAGGAGGAATTTGTTTAGTCGGAGGGTGGTGAATCTGTGGGATTCTTTGCCACAGACGGCTGTGGAGGCCAAGTCAGTGGGGATTTTTAAGGCGGAGATTGATAGATTCTTGATTGGTATGGGTGTCAGGAGTTATGGGGAGAAGGCAGGAGAATGGGGTTAGGAGGGAGAGACAGAACAGCCATGATTGAATGGTGGAGTAGACTTGATGGGCCGAATGGCCTAATTCTGCTCTTATGAGTTATGTACTTATGAATCTTTAGAATATAGAAACACGTGTCTGCAGATGCTGGTTTACAGAGGAAAGACACAAAAAGCTGGAGTAACTCTACGGGTCAAACCATCCCTGGAGAAAATGAATAGGTGACGTATCAGGTCGAGACCCTTCTTCATACTGAAGACTCCTGGCCTGCAATGTCCCAACCTGAAAGGTCACCTATCCATGTTCTCCACAGATGCTGCCTGACCCGCTGAGTTACTCCAGCACTCTGTGAAACGTCACCTATCCATGTTCTCCACAGATGCTGCCTGACCCGCTGAGTTACTCCAGCACTCTGTGAAACGTCACCTATCCATGTTCTCCACAGATGCTGCCTGACCCGCTGAGTTACTCCAGCACTCTGTGAAACGTCACCTATCCATGTTCTCCACAGATGCTGCCTGACCCGCTGAGTTATGGTGCAGCAGCATCTATGGAGCTAAGGAAATAGGCAACGTTTCGGGGCGAAATCCTTCTGGAAATAAGCAACGTTTCGGGCCGAAACCCTTACGGGTTTTGGCCCGAAACGTTGCCTATTTCCTTAGCTCCATAGATGCTGCCTGACCCGCTGAGTTACTCCAGCACTCTGTGACTTTCCTTCATAAACGTGAAGATCCTTGTGTTGGAAAATGAAGCAGCATTTACGATGTTGAGTGTCTAACACAGTCCATGCGGCAGTTTGATGCAATCTCTTAAAACTGAGGTCATTTATAATATTTCTTGAACCAGACAGCCAACCTTCTATTCCAAGGCTCGTCAGCAGATTACGTCATGGAAAGTCCTCTGCTCTTCAGACATTAACACAGATATAGACAACATATCATTTAATGGTTCCAACGTATGCTGGCGAGAGATTGATTCCCCTTAAATCCCCAGTAATAATTTGTAATGGAAAGTCTTAAAATATAGACTGACTAAAAACCATTGTTGCAGGATCGCTTGAATGATGTGACCAGACTTAATGGCGCCCAAGATGTCCCAGCTACACTCGTCCTATTCGCCTGCCTTAGGCCAATGTCCTTCTAACCTTTCCTTTCCATGTTCCTGCCCAAATGTCTTTTAAATGTTGTTATTGTATCTGTCTGAACTACCTCTACATCAGTCTGAAAAAGGGTCTCCCCCCCCACACCCCCACATCAGTCTGAAGAAGGGTCTCGACCCAAAACGTCACCTATTCCTTCGCTCCACAGATGCTGCCTTACCCGCTGAGTTTCTCCAGCATTTTTGTCTACCTCCTCTGGGAACTAGTTCCATACACCCACCACCCTCTGAGTGAAAAAGTCCCCTATTAAATCTTTCCCCTCTAAACCTTGAACCTACATCTCCTGGTTCTTCACTCCCCTGCTCTGGGCAAAAGATTGCATTTGTCCTATCCATTGGCCTTATGATTTTATACAGATCTATCAGATCACTCCAACTGTACTTTGAAATTATTATTGAAAGCACGCACCACCAGACTCAGGAACAGCTTCTTCCCCTCTTTTATCAGGCTTCTGAACGGTCCTTCCATAAGCTAGGGTACTGTCCGATTCACCTCTACCCCATTGTGGACATTGGACTTTGTCTGTGGAACTGATGCGCTACAATGCTGAGAACTATATTCTGCACTCTGTACCTTTCAAGAGAGAGCTAGATAGGGCTCTTAAAGATAGCGGAGTCAGGGGATATGGGGAGAAGGCAGGAACGGGGTACTGATTGGGGATGATCAGCCATGATCATATTGAATGGCGGTGCTGGCTTGAAGGGCTGAATGGCCTACTCGTGCACCTATTGTCTATTGTCTATTGTCTATCTTCCCCTATTGGACTGGAGTTTGACCTGATTGTATTTATGTGTAGTGTTATCTGATCGGTTTGGACTGCACGCTGAACAAAGCTGTTCACTGTACCTCGCACCAGGTGACAATAATAATTATATATTTTTTATTTATTATATATTATTTTAATAATAAATTATATATATTGCAATTAATATATAACAAAATATAGCAATAAATATTATTTTTATAACTATTTTCTTGTGGATAAATTATATGTAATTTTGAAATGTTAGATTAAATGTAATTCATGACACCATGTTAGATTAAATTATATTAGGTTCATGACACCACATTGATTTAGTTTTAGTTTTTAGTTTTAAGGATACAGCACGGATACAGGCCCTTCAGGTGGCAACGTTACAACATTTTGAGATTTTAAAAATCAAGTCTGTAATTTATCCCATCAGATAAAGCATAAAAAGAAGTTTAATTTGACACCTAATTCACTTTCATATCTTCAGTATTAAAGAAGTTATAGCCATTTTCATACTCGGAAATTAGCATCTTGTTCCCTATTGCTTTTCCATTGACTTAACTCAAAAGTTGTGATCAAGGACAGTC
>NC_045963.1:80288371-80313371 GCF_010909765.2 Amblyraja radiata | reverse complement strand
ATTCCTTCGCTTCATAGATGCTGCCTCACCCGCTGAGTTCCTCCAGCATTTCCGTCTACCCTGGAATCTTGATCTACTGAGTTACTCCAGCACTTTGTGTCTGTTTTGGTAAACCAGCATCAGCAGTTCCTTGTGACTCCATTAGTAAATGAGTAGCGTCGTTTCTGCTGTGAATCTTCACTCTTGACTCTACAGAGACACCCACAAGGCAAGATTGTTGTTATTTATAAAACATGCAAGTGAGGTCGAGAACCAGTTTAATTTATACTGTAAGTTTAAATTAAGTTAATTAAATTAAGTTCTTGCTGTTGAGGGAGTGCAGCGTAGGTTCACCAGGTTAAGTCCCAGGATGGCGGGACTGTCATATGTTACAAGAATGGAGCGGCTGGGCTTGTACACTCTGGAGTTTATAAGGATGAGAGGGTATCTTATTGAAACATATAAGATTATAAAGGGCTTGGACACGCTAGAGGCAGGAAACATGTTCCCAATGTTGGGGGAGTCCAGAACCAGGGGCCACAGTTTAAGAATAAGGGGTAAGCTATTTAGAACGGAGACGAGGAAACACTTTTTCACCCAGAGGGTTGTGAGTCTGTGGAATTCTCTGCCTCAGGAGGCCAGTTCTCTGGATACTTTCAAGAGAGAGCTGGAATGGGGTACTGATTGGGGATGATCAACCATGATCACATTGAATGGCGGTGTGAGGTAACGAGTCTGCCACCGTGCCAATCAAGATTCCCGCATCTGCCCTGTGTCGTATCTCTGGGACAGACCTTCATGGACGATGTCCCAGCTACACCAGTCCCACCTGCCTGCGTATGGTCCATATCCCATGGACGAGGTCAATGACAATGGGTCGGTGGGGGGCGCTGCAAGCCGGCGCCCTGTCAGCAGCGTGTCCGTTTTTTTCAGCTTTTTTTAGTATGGTTTAATGTATGTTTTTAATGTTTCTCTGTATGTCTTGTGTGGGGGGTGGTGTGGGGGGCTGAGTTTTTAATGTTTCTCTGTATGTCTTGTGTGGGGGGTGGTGTGGGGGGGTGAGGGGGAAACCGCTTCAGTCGCCTCCTCCACGGAGAGGCGACTTTTTCCAGGTCGCCTCCCCCGTGGCCTAACAGCAAGGATCGGCGCGGCCTTTCCCGGAGACGCGACTGGGGCTTCAGCGGCGGGCGCAGCGTGGACTCTCGGCGTGGAGCGGGCGACCCTCGCTGGGGCTCGCTGGAGGGAAGTGCTCCGTTTCGCTGGCCCGGGGCAGCCTGAAGCCGCGGTCTGCAGAGCTCCAGCTGGCGCGGCGTCTACAGCCCGGGATCCCTCGTGGGGGACCCGGGGGAAGAAGAAGCTCCATCAGCCGGCCCGTGGCCAACTTCTACCGCGGGTTCGGCACGGACTTACCATCACCCCTGGAGGGGAGCTTCGACCACCAGCTCTGCGGTCTGCGGTGCTTCTGGCTGCGGCACGAACTTTAAATCTTCGACCGCCGGCCTGCGGCCTACACCAGCCTGAAGCCGCAGTCTCTGGTGGGGAGGAGCCGATCCTGGACACCTTGCCTTTTACCTTGTCGTTTTACCATCTGGACGCCCGCAGCAACGGCTGCGGAGGGTTGAGGTCCCGACCACGGGGGGAAATGGAGGAGGACTGACCAAATTGTGTGCTTCCGCCACAGTGATGAATGCTGTGGTGGATGTTTGTGTTAAATGTTTATTGTGTATTGTGTGTTCTTTATCATTGTACCGCTGCTGACAAATTCATTTCACTTGCACTTTATGTGCAATGTGACGAATAAAACTGATTGATTGATTGATTGATTGAATGAATGACTGCTGCAGCTATGTTGCTCCATAAACGGCTGGGGCATGATCTGACCAGAGGGCATCTCCCATGGATAGGACAGGTTCAGAGGGATATGGACCAAACGCAGGCTGGTGGAACTAGTGTAGCTGGGACATTGTTGGCCGGTGTGGGCAAGTTGGGCCAAAGGGCCTGTTTCCACACTGTATCACTCTATGACTCTAAACAATAACTGGTGCTGGACACTGTGGCATCCAAAAACAAGAGCCTGAAATCTGCAAATCCAGGTTCAGGAATAGCTACTTCCCCACAGCTGAATGAATGAATGAATGAATACGTTTATTGTCATTGCACAATACTGTGCAACGAAATTCCATTACATCTCCTCCGGTTAAAAAAATACAAACACGACAACCATTAACACATATGTACACTTATTAGTAAAATAATAAATAAGTATTTTAAAATAATTTGGCGACATTTCTTGGAATTACATTTTGCTTCCCCAGTGTTCTCTGTTGGAATTAAGCTCTTTTATCACACATGGGTAGAAACTATTTTTCAGCCTACCGGTGCGAGCCTTCAGAGACCTGAATCGCCTCCCAGAGGGTAGCAGAGTGAAAAGGTGGTTGGCAGGGTGGGATGTGTCCTGCTTGATATTTGTGGCCCAGCGCAAGCATCGGGCCCTATATATATCATCCAAGGAGGGCAGTTGAGCGTTTGTAATGCTCTGTGCAGTTTTTATAATTCCCTGCAGCGCCCTCCTCTCAGCCACAGTACAGCTAGCAAACCACACCAGGATTCCATAGGGGAGGATACTCTCCACGGCGCATCGGTAGAAGGACAGCAGCAGCTCCATAAATGCTGCTATCAGACTATTAAACACAACTTCCAACAAACTCTGAACTATAACAGCCTATTGCACTTTATCTGTTTATTTATGTGTATATATATATATGGTCTATGGTATATAGACACACTGATCTGTTCTGTGTTTATGCCTACAATATTCTGTTGTGCTGCAGCAAGCAAGAATTTCATTGTCCTCTCTGGGACACATGAAAATAAACTCTCTTGACTTCACTTGACTTACAATGCATGAAAACATTTCATCATAATCATCACCATCATCTTCATCGGGCACGGTGCCTTACGAGGCCGTGTACGACAGTGATCGCAACTTCTACTGAAGTGTGGATGGCCATTGGCTCACTAAGAGCTCACTCACCCTTCCCACCCAAAATCAATTTGTCCCTTCCCACCCAAACCACCCCCTCCCCTGGCACTTTCCCTTGCAACCGCAGGAAATGCTACACTTGTCGCTTTACCTCCCCCCTTGACTCCATCCAAGGACCCAAGCAGTCTTTCCAGGTGCGGCAGAGGTTCACCTGCACCTCCTCCAACCTCATCTATTGCATCCACTGCTCTAGGTGGCAGCTGTTCTACATCAGTGAGACCAAGTGTAGGCTTGGCGATCGCTTCGCCCAACACCTCCGCTCGGTTCGCAATAACCAGCCAGATCTCCCGTGGGCTCAGCACTTCAACTCCCCCTCCCATTCCGAATCCGACCTTTCTGTCCTGGGCCTCCTCCATGGCCAGAGTGAGGCCCACTGTAAATTGGAGGAGCAGCACCTCATATTTCACTTGGGCAGTTTACACCCCAGCGGTATGAACATTGACTTCTCCAATTTCAGGTAGTCCTTGCTTTCCCCTCCCCTTCCCAGCTCTCCCTCAGCCCACTGTCTCCTTTTTTTTCCCTTTCTTCTTCCCGCTCCCCCCACCCCCACATCAGTCTGAAGAAGGGTCTCGACCCGAAACGTCGCCTATTTCCTTCGCTCCATAGATGCTGCCTCACCCGCTGAGTTACTCCAGCATTTTTGTCTACCGCCCTTTGACAGGTCTTGTTTTGGGTCCTGCTGGGGGTGTCCACAGCCCCCTCCTCACCTGCCAAACCAGGTGGGGGAGACGGTTTAGTCGCCGACTATCCGACCATGGGGCAGGTAGCACGGGGTTACATGGTACCCATGGTGGGGGGGAACTCCCCCCGACCTGACCTGAACGATTTTCATTCCTAATGTGATCGGATCAGTTTCCAACACGAACAAATACAATCATGTCAATGATGAAAATAAATCAACATACGTGTGGAAGCTAAATTATTCATGATGATACTCTAAAATCTAAGACCCAGAGGGTAAATTTCCCTTTCCAACAATCAATGTACAAATGAGATCTCTTAATATGCTAATTCCCAGAAATTGCAGGTTCCCCTTGCATTAATAAGCAGGTCTTGCATTTGTGTAGAGTCTTTCACAGTTCAAATGCTGAGGATGAATACCCAATCCTCCAATCTACCTCAGGGCTGCTATTGCACTTGTTTTACCTGCACTTTCTCAGTCGCTATAACACTTTGTACTGCACTCCGTTTATTTTTCCTTTTGCTCATCCTGATGTACTCGTGAATTGTATGGTTTGCCTGGCCAGTCTGCAAAACAAGGCATTTCATTCTATCTGGGACAACGTTGCTGCCTCACAGCGCCAGAGACCCGGGTTCCATCCTGACTACGGGTGCTGTCTGTACGGAGTTTGTACGTTCTCCCCGTGACCCGCGTGGGTTTTCTCCGGGATCTTCAGTTCCCTCCCACACTCCAAAGACACACGGTTTAGTAGGTTAATTGGCTTGGTGTATGTATGTGTATAAATGTAATGTGTGTAGGATAGTGTTAAACCCCTGTCCCACGATGCAAGATCACCCAAGAGCTCTCCCGAGTTCTTAAAAAGAGATTAAAAAATATCAAACTCGTGGTAGAATGTCCATAGCGGGTACGTTGGAGCTTGTGGATGTCTCGTAGCGGCTCGTAACGCTAACGGCAGGTACTCGGGGAAACGCGGAAACTCGTGAAGTTTTTTCAACAGTGTGAAAAATTTCCATGAGTGAAAAAATACTCGGGATGAAGTACCGCGAGATTGATTTTTTTTTAAACTCGGGAGAGCTCTTGGGGAAACTCGCATCGTGGGACAGGGGCTTTAATGTGAGGGTTAGATTTATCTCTTAGGGCTAACGGAATCAAGGGATATGGGGAGAAGGTAGGAACGGGGTACTGATTTTAGATGATCAGCCATGATCACATCGAATGACGGTGCTGGCTTGAAGGGCCGAATGGCCTACTCCTGCACGTATTTTCTGTGTTCCTATGGTTCTATTGTGCGGGGATCGCTGGTCGTTGCGGACTCTGTGAGTCAAAGGGGCTGTTTCCAAACTAGACTAAACTGAACTGTCCTATCACCAACTGTAGAGCAGT
The DNA here is from genome assembly GCF_010909765.2 of Amblyraja radiata. NCBI lineage: Eukaryota > Metazoa > Chordata > Chondrichthyes > Rajiformes > Rajidae > Amblyraja > Amblyraja radiata. The sequence goes on along the minus strand of NC_045963.1, from coordinate 80,308,284 downwards.
CCTGACTTCCTCATTGAAGACCCTCGGACTATCTTTGATCAGACTTTACTGGCTTTATCTTGCAGTAAACCTTATTCATGCTATTCCTTTTATCCTGTATCTGTACACTGTGGACGGCTCGCTTGCAATCATGTATTGTCTTTCCACTGACTGGACAGAACGCAACGAAAGCTTTTCACTGTACCTCGGTACACGTGACAATAAACTGATGACTAACGATGACTAATGGGGAAATCTAACAGATTAGAGGGGTTAGGGGCCTCGAGTATAAGAGTCTCTTCTCTTCCACTGCCAGACAGCCTGCATTCCATTAAGTTACACTAATAATTAGTCCTCTGAGCAGACTAACTACTGGAATAACTTTATTTCCCCATCTCGCCCGCGTGGTGCCCTAAACCTGTGGAATTACTTTCTTAAACAAGCCTGGTGTGTCAGTAACATTAGCATCAAGCTGCCTGACATCTCCAACTGGCTGCGTTTATTTTGCAGCCATCGTGTCTGAGCTACACGCCGTGATATATTACTGGAAATAAAGTCTCGGGTGAAACGGGTAGTTGGAGAGAAGAAGCATTCGAATGTAGAGTGCGGCTTGGTGACTGTCAACGTGGAAAGCCTTCCAGATGGGAATATGCTGCAGAGTTGGAGCTGTCTAATGATGGACACCGAGACAATCTAGACATTACGCTGTGTAACACTAACACAGTCAGAAATTACTCAGCTATTTTAATAGAGGCACCAGCAGCCAAAGATAAATACTGAAAGAATTTGCATTAATTGCCGACTTTTACGGATTCCACATCTCCCGACAGCTCACATGCCTTCCTTTCATCACTGGAGCCATGATCTACACATTGAGATCGCATGAACAGAGGGTGCTGGGTGTATGGAACGAGCAGCATTTTTCAATAGAGTCATAGAGTGATACAGTGTGGAAACAGGCCCTTCGGCCCAACTTGCCCACACCAGCCAACAATGTCCCAGCTACACTAGACAATAGACAAGAGGTGCAGGAGTAGGCCATTTGGCCCTTCGAGCCAGCACCGCCATTCAATGTGATCATGGCTGATCATCCCCAATCAGTACCCCACCTGCCCGCGTTTGGTCCATATCCCTCCAAACCTGTCCTATCCATGTACCTGTCTAATTGTTTCTTAAATATTGCAATAGTCCCTGCCTCAACTATCTCCTTTGTGAGCTTGTTCCATACACCCACCACCCTTTGTGTGAAATAATTACCCCTCAGATTCCTATTGAATCTTTTCCCCTTGACCTTAAACCTATGTCTTCTGGTCCTCGATTCCCCTACTCTGGGCAAGAGACTCTGTGCGTCTACCCGATCGATTCCTCTCATGATTTTATACACCTCTATAAGATCACCCCTCATCCTCCTGTGCTCCATGGAATAGAGTAGGAAGGAACTGCAGATGCTGGTTTAAATCGAAGGTAGACACAAAATGCTGGAGTAACTCAGCGGGACAGGCAGCGTCCCTGGAGAGAAGGAATGGGTGACGTTTCGGGTCGAGACCCTTCTTCAGACCCTTGATATTCACTTCTGGATGAGTATGTGATTCCGTAGCCTGGTCGCTCGAGTCATTTACAGCGACTGAGATTTCTAAATCTCCGTATCATATGCAGGACTTTTACTCAATTCACAGATTGAAGTTGACATTGTTGCTGGTAATGTGAATGGGCAGCAGAAATTCATTCCTTCACTGACTCTAAAGTACTTTATCCCGGAGGGATTAGATTCAGAATTATTACACAACTCCCATCCATCTGAATGGGAACAGATTCAACTATTCCCTGAGGCTCAGTGTCTCTTTCTATCGGGGTTAGTTAGGACAGTCACTATGTCCATGCATCCAACACCTTTCAGCTCAAGTTGAATGAATTAAATCACCTCAGTTCATGTCAGTTCAGTTTAGTTTACTGTCACGTGTACCGAGGTACAGTGAAAAGCTTTCAGTTGCGTGCTAACCAGTCAGTGGAAAGACAATACATGTTCACAATCGATCCATTTACAGTGTACAGATACATCATAATAGAATAATGTGTAGGAAGGAACTGCAGATGCAAGTTTAAACTGAAGATAGACACCAAGTGCTGGAGTAACTCAGCGGGTCAGGCAGCATCTGTGGAGAACATGGATAGGTGACGTTTCACAGAGTGCTGGAGTAACTCAGCGGGTCAGGCAGCATCTGTGGGGAACATGGATAGGTGATGTTTCACAGAGTGCTGGAGTAACTCAGCGGGTCAGGCAGCATCTGTGGAGAACATGGATAGGTGACGTTTCACAGAGTGCTGGAGTAACTCAGCGGGTCAGGCAGCATCTGTGGAGAACATGGATAGGTGACGTTTCACAGAGTGCTGGAGTAACTCAGCGGGTCAGGCAGCATCTGTGGAGAACATGGATAGGTGACGTTTCACAGAGTGCTGGAGTAACTCAGCGGGTGCAGCAGCATCTATGGAGCTAAGGAAATAGGCAACGTTTCGGGTCGAAACCCTTCCGGGTTTCGGCCCGAAACGTTGCCTATTTCCAGAAGGGTTTCGGCCCGAAACGTTGCCTATTTCCTTCGCTCCATAGATGCTGCTGCACCATAACTCAGCGGGTCAGGCAGCATCTGTGGAGAACATGGATAAAAGATGTTTCAGGTCGCGAGCCTTCTTCAGAGTCCGAAGAATGCTCCAGAGCCTTAAGAGATGCTCCAGGAAGGCTGCGTGACCCGCTGAGTTACTCCAGCACTCTGTGCCTTTCTTTGTAAACCAGCATCTGCAGTTCCTTGCACCTCTTCTGTGGAAAGGAGTCTGCATTCTACGGCGGCCATTGCATTGTCGAACCAATATACATGTTTAATCGATAATGTTTTATTATTAATGTTTAATGTTTTATGTGTCATTCCTAACTGTCACTGTATGTCATTGTTGTCACTTGTGGGCGGAGCACCAAGGCAAATTCCTTGTATGTGAATACTTGGCCAATAAACGTATTCTTTCATTCATTCTTTCAAGAATTGTTTTTCTAATAAGTGAATCTAATAAGTGGTAGAGACAATGCAGAGTATTTCAATGGCATCACGGCAACAACAAACAGTGAACGAATGATTGGTCACAATGTGGTATGGGTTCAATCTGGAATAAATCAACTAACAAGAACCTAAAGGGCAGCCATGCAGAGGGATGGACTGATAATTCCAGAGGATAGAGTCACAGAGTCAGAGAGTGGACAGTGCCCGAGCCTATGCAAGGAGGGTGTCTCCATTCTGAAAGGGTTTGAAACGGTGGATGGTGAGGATGGGGGTAGCTAGGAGGAGGGGCACCCACTCACAGGATAGTTCAAATTCAAGTTCAGATTTATTGTCACATGTGTCGCGGCACCAAACGTGGTGAACAGACGTTACGTGGTTGGTGTAGATGCCAGTTTGGGCCTCTAACATACTGCGTCATTGCTGCTGCTGCTGCTACAGCTGAGCGAGGGTGTTGCCTCTTGTAGAAGGTTAATAATAATAATGGATGGGATTTATATAGCGCCTTATTCTAATACTCAAGGCGCTTTACATCGCATTATTCATTCACTCCTCAGTCACACTCGGTGGTGGTAAGCTACTTCTGTAGCCACAGCTGCCCTGGGGCAGACTGACGGAAGCGTGGCTGCCAATCTGCGCCTACGGCCCCTCCGACCACCACCAATCACTCACACACATTCACACACATTCACACACAGGCAAAGGTGGGTGAAGTGTCTTGCCCAAGGACACAACGACAGTATGCACTCCAAGCGGGATTCGAACCGGCTACCTTCCGGTCGCCAGCCGAACACTTAGCCCATTGTGCCATCTGTCGTCCCAACAAAGCGCGTTCTATTCATTTCCGCCTGTGTATTTTGGCCGCCGCGTGGGGTTTTGGCGCGCGGCGGAGGGGTTCCTGTGGCGTCAGCTGATAGTCAGACCACTTACGGTCGAACCCTCGTCAGTGGTTACGAGGGCTGTCACGTGACGTCATGGCTTAAGGGGGGAGTGTCCTGCTACGTATTGAATGGCGGTGCTGGCTCGAAGGGCCGAATGGCCTACTCCTGCACCTATTGTCTATTGTGTACAACGCTTTGTACCACAATCAGCAGTAGCTCCGTTCAAACATGTCGGAGGTTCCCACATCGAGCGACCTGTCCTGATGTTATTTCAACCACACACCACGTCTGATGCAGGATATGAATGTAAACTTGTAAGTGCCTCGCTGTGTCTCTGTGCTCCCTGTCGACTCTGATACATCGCTGCAACAGTGCATTCATTTAAAGCCTATGGATCAATTTTTAATCAAGCTAAGAATTTTGGCTTGAGACGGACAAAATGACCCGTAGAAAGCGCAAGGCACTTTAATTCTCCTCCAATCAAATTACAGTCTATTGTCATAACTTGCAATTAGGTTGGTAAAAAATTTGAGTTATCCATCCTAACTAATGGGCCATGTTTCTGTCGTGTTGGGCTCATGGAGTACTTATTACAGCCAAACATTTACCTCAATGATAACGTCATTAGAAATCACACAACGTTCTCGGTGTGAACAACACTTGCTTTTTACTGCAAACTTAACGATAATACTGACTGCTGCTCTCCACAAAGGTTCGACAAACACACAGAGGATCGACTTCTTCACTGACTTCAATTCACCCTGCCATTCCCCATCCGGTGCTTCCGCACCTCAAAAAAAAAATTCCCTAAACAGAATCTCAAAGTTCCTGCAAAGTTCCTACAAGGTTAGTTCCCGGGATGGCAGGACTGTCATATGCTGAGAGAATGGAGCGGTTGGGCTTGTACTCTCTGGTGTTTAGAAGGATGAGAGGGCATCTTATTGAAACATATAAGATTATTAAGGGTTTGGACACGCTAGAGGCAGGAAACATGTTCCTGATGTTGGGGGAGTCCAGAACCAGGGGCCACAGTTTAAGAATAAGGGGTAAGCCATTTAGAACGGAGAGTGGACGCGCGTCATACGTCATCACGCCGCATCCCGCCGCATATTTTTCGGTGACATGATATGTCAGTCAATTATGCCGCCAGTTGCCGAAAAAATTGCTAAGTGGAACAGACCCTTAACTCTCTCTTGAAAGTATCCAGAGAACTGGCCTCCACCGCCCTCTGAGGCAGAGAATTCCACAGGCTCACAACTCTCTGGGAGAAAAAGTGTTTCCTCGTCTCCGTTCTAAATGGCTTACCCCTTATTCTTAAACTGTGTGGCCCCTGGTTCTGGACTCCCCCAAACATCGGGAACATGTTTCCTGCCTCTAGCTTGTCCAAACCCTTAATAATCTTATTTGTTCCAATAAGAATCCCTCTCATCCTTCTAAACTCCAATACACTTTGGGATAATTGCTATTTCTCCACTTGGCAGATGAGAACCAAGAGAATCTTCTGACTCCTATTTCAAAACCACGGACTTGTTTTTTAATTAGTGAAGGAGCTGAAGATATATTACTAGAAGTCACCATTCAGAGTCTGCAGTACAATGCTGTTACCATCAAGTAACACACAACAACATACATGCCAACAACAATCTAGACAGAAATAAAATACTTGAGTAACTCAGTGGGACAGGCAGCATCTCTGGAGAGAAGGAATGGGTGATGTTTCTGGTCGAAACCTTAACGGTCCAACTCTCCAGAGATGGGCCTGTTCCTTTTCTCCAGAGATTCTGCCTGTCCCGCTGAGTTACTCCAGCATTTTGTATCTATCTTCGGCGTAAACCAGCACCTGCAGTTCCTTCCGATACTCAGGCTGCAACCTTCCCTCCATTGATGAACTGTACACTGCAAGGGCCAGGAAGCGAGCGGGCAAGATCATCTCTGACCCCTCTCACCCTGGCCACAAACTCTTTGAATCACTTCCCTCTGGAAGGCGACTCCGGACTGTCAAAGCTGCCACAGCCAGACATAAAAACAGTTTTTTATCCACGAGTAGTTGCTCTACTCAACAGCCAAAAATCTGTAGCCTCCCTTTGCTCTGGTATTTTATTTAATTCACATGTTTAATCAATAATGTTTTATTATTAATGTTTAATGTTTTATGTGTCATTCCTAACTGTCACTGTATGTCATTGTTGTCACTTGCGGGCGGAGCACCAAGGCAAATTCCTTGTATGTGAATACTTGGCCAATAAATTTATTCATTCATTCGTTCATTCAATAATCTCAGTTGATCATATTTATGCATTTCAATTCATAGTATAGCAGTGTGTCGGGGGTTATGGAGAGAGGGCAGGAGAATGGGGTTAGGAGAGGGAGATAGATCAGCTATGATTGAATGGTGGAGTAGACTTGATGGGCCGAATGGCCTAATTCTGCTCCTATCATTTATGATCTTCTAATCCTCACTCAACTTTTATCTGCTGATTGCTCTGTTGCTTGCCCTGTCCAGTTGAGTTTAGCACCTTACTAATGTGCTACAAGATCTATCTAAATAGAGAATGCAGCGTGGCAGAAATCTCAGAGCCAGCACAATGTCAAAAGACACATGGATGGATGCAGGGAGCAGTGACGTATAGTTGGAAAACGCTGGGCTAATGTTAGCATTTCATTGCCGTTCATTGATCAGTTTCTGCATTCTGTCGGCGAGCAGTCTGCGGTGATGTACTGCACCCTGAGTTAATGGCACAGCAGCTCGAATAAAGCACACACCAACGCAAACTTCATAAATTAAGGTCGGATAGTGCTGACTAAGGAGAAATACGGACATCCAGCACTGGAGGAGAAAAGTAACAGGGCTAAAGTACATCAAAGTACATGTGGAGTCCAGAACCAGGGGTCACACAGTTGAAGAATTAAAGGTCTCGGTCATTTAGGACTGAGATGAGGAAAAACCTTTTTTCTCCCAGAGAGTTGTGAATCTGTATGGAATTCTCTGCCACAGAAGGCAGTGGAGGCCGATTCACTGCATGTTTTCAAGAGAGAGTTAGATTTAGCTCTTAAGCTAAAGGGGTCAAGGGATATGGGGAGAAAGCAGGAACGGGGTACTGATTTTAGATGATCAGCCATGATCACATTGAATGGCGGTGCTGGCTCGAAGGGCTGAATGGCCTACTCCTGCACCTATTGTCTATTTCTGTATATCTGTGCATAAATGCAATAATTTAACTCTCAAAACATGGCTTGTGATAGATTTTTTTTAAACTAAGGCGGTGACACCATTGCATCATTGCCTGTCATTTTATTTGTGCTAATCTATCGCGAACACTCCTCAATCTATACAGTTCTGGAATTTTATCATTTTGGTTTAGTTTATTGTCACGTGTCCCTAGGTACAGTGAAAAGCTTTTGTTGCGTGCTAACCAGACAGCGGAAAGACGAAGAAGGGTCTCGATTTGAAATGTCACCCATTTCTTCTCTCCAGAGATGCTGCCTGTCCCGCTGAGTTACTCCAGCATTTTGTGTCTGTCAGCAGAAAGACAATACATGATTACAATCGAGCCGTCCACAGTGTACAGATACATGATAAGGGAATAACGTTTAGTGCAAGGTAAAGCCAGCAAAGTTCGATCAAGGATAGTCCGAGGGTCACCAATGAGGTCGATAGTAGTTCAGCGCTGCTCTCTGGTTGTGGTTCGATTCTTCGGCCCATCGAGCCCGTGCCGACCAGCGATCCCCGCACACTAATCCCACACACACTAGAGACAGTTTACTTTGATGCCAAGCCAATTAACCTACAAACCTGCACGTCTTTGGAGTGTGGGAGGAAATCAAAGATCCCGGAGAAAACCCACGTAGGTCACGGGGAGAACGTGCAAACTCCGTACAGACAGCACCCGTAGTCAGCGTGGAACCCGGGTCTCTGGCGCTGTGAGGCAGCAACTCTACCGCTGCGCCATCGTGCCGCCCTGCGATTGTTATGTCGAAAGTCTATCCAGTCTTTCTTCATATGAAAGTCCTGACATCCCAGGAATCAGTCTGGTGAACCTTCTCTGTACTCCCTCTACGGCAAGAAGGGGGGTTCTTATAGAAACTTACAAAATTCTTAAGGGGTTAGACGGGCTAGATGCAGGAAGATTGTTCCCGATGTTGGGGAAGTCCAGAACAAGGGGTCACAGTTTAAGGATAAGGGGGAAATCTTTTAGGACCGAGATGAGGAAAACCTTTTTCACACAGAGAGTGGTGAATCTCTGGAATTCTCTGCCACAGAAGGTAGTTGAGGCCACAGTTCATTGGCTATATTTAAGAGGGAGTTGGATTGGCCCTTGTGGCTAAAGGGATCAGGGGGTATGGAGAGAAGACAGGTACAGGATACTGAGTTGGATGATCAGCCATGATCATATTGAATAGCGGTGCAGGCTCGAAGGGCCGAATGGCCTACTCTTGCACCTATTGTCTATGTTTCTATGTTATTGTTCATTGTGTTGTTACTTAAACTTGCTCGGCACAACTTGGCTGCTGTGTTTATGCATTGCAATAATAGCCTGATGCGCTACAATGCTGAGAACCATATTCTGTACTCTGTATCTTCCCCTTTGCTCCAACTATTGGACTGGAGTTTGACTTGATTGTATTAACGTGTGGTATCATCAGATTTGATTGGATAGCATGCGGAACAAAGCTTTATACTGAACCCCGGTGCACATGACCTGAACCATCCCAACTCCCCCCCCCCAAAAAAAAGATGCAATTGTGTTAAAAAAAAATACGTGCTCTTTGAAGACCTTCGATGAAGAGTTCTGAAGACTGAATGAAGCATTAGGTTGACAAGCAAAAAAATCTATAAACAATCAGGCTGATGGTAAGTCAAGCATCGCGGCATGGAGGGCTCTCCCTGAAGCCTCTACATTCATGTCCTGTCAGCTACCCTGCTTTACCAATGATAACTCATCTACCATATTCAGTCTAGTTCATAGAGTTCCATCCACTACATCCAAACTAGCTCCAGGATAATAAGACCAGGTAAGATGTGAAACATAGAAACATAGACAATAGGTGCAGGAGAAGGCCATTCGGCCCTTCGATTCAATACGATCATGGCTGATCATCCGTAATCAGTACCCCGTTCCTGCCTTCTCCCCATATCTCTTGATTCCGTTAGCCCTAAGAGCCACATCCAACTCTCTCTTGAAAACGTCCTTGAAGCAGGATTTTCACTGTCAGCCTATTTGCATGAGACATTTGACAAAATATTGAACTTAAAACATGGAACTGTACAGGCTCGAAGGTAAACACAAAATGCTGGAGTAACTCAGCGGGTCAGGCAGCATCTGTGGAGAACATGGATAGGTGACGTTTCACAGAGTGCTGGAGTAACTCAGCGGGTCAGGCAGCATCTGTGGAGAACATGGATAGGTGATGTTTCACAGAGTGCTGGAGTAACTCAGCGGGTCAGGCAGCATCTGTGGAGAACATGGATAGGTGACGTTTCACAGAGTGCTGGAATAACTCGGCGGGTCAGGCAGCATCTGTGGAGAACATGGATAGGTGACGTTTCACAGAGTGCTGGAGTAACTCAGCGGGTCAGGCAGCATCTCTAGAGAACAGGGATAGGTGCTATTTTGGGTCGATACACATCTTTAGACTACACCCGACCCGTCACCCATTCCTTCTCTCCAGAGATGATTCCCGTCTCGCAGAGTTACTCCAGCTTTTTGTGTCTTTCCTCGGTGTAAATCAGCATCTGCAGTTATTTCCTACACATTACATCTGTTTTACGTCATAGTTTAGTTTAGAGATACAGCGCGGAAACAGGCCCTTCGGCCCACCGAGCGCACCGACCAGCGATCCCCGCACACTGACACTATCCTACACACACTAGGGACAATTTTTACATTCGTACCAAGCCAATCAATCTACAAACCTGTACGTCTCTGGAGTGTGGGAGGAAACCGGAGCACCCAGAGAAAACCCACGCAGGTCACGGGGAGAACGTGCAAACTCCGTACAGACAGCACCCGTAATCGGGATGGAACCCGGGTCTCTGGCGCCGTGAGGCAGCAACTCTACCGCTGCGCCACCGTGACGCTCATTCTCCACCGTTGATCCTCGTAACATGGTGAATAATAAAGTTAGTCGCAGTTAGTGGTCAAATCCCATTTTACAGACAAACAATCCCTGAAACAAGAACGGAATACACTTTAAACTTACCAAAAGCACACACCGATATAGAAACATAGAAATATGGAAAATAGGTGCAGGAGTAGGCCATTCAGCCCCTCGAGCCAGCACCGCCATTCAATATGATCATGGCTGATCATCCGGGATAAGTACCCCAAGCTAAATCTAACCCTCTCTTGAATACGATATTTCTTCCTGAAGGCTCTCTCTCTCTGGCTGATAAGAAATGCATCATTATGGCAAACTGTGGAAAATGTCAACACAGGTGTAAAGATCTCCATAAGATATCTTTCACACAGAAGGGAAAGGGCGAAGAACTGCAGATGCTGGTTTAAACTGAAGATAGACCCGCTGAGTTACTCCAGCACTCTGTGAAACGTCACCTATCCATGTTCTCCACAGAAGCTGCCTGACCCGCTGAGTTATGGTGCAGCAGCATCTGTGGAGCTAAGGAAATAGGCAACGTTTCGGGCCGAAACCCTTCTGGAAATAGGCAACGTTTCGGGCCGAAACCCGGAAGGGTTTCGTCCCGAAACGTTGCCTATTTCCTTAGCTCCATAGATGCTGCCTGACCCGCTGAGTTACTCCAGCACTCTGTGAAACGTCACCTATCCACGTTCTCCACAGATGCTGCCTGACCCGCTGAGTTACTCCAGCACTCTGTGAAACGTCACCTATCCACGTTCCCCACAGATGCTGCCTGACCCGCTGAGTTACTCCAGCACTCTGTGTCTATCCTCGGTACAAACCAGCATCTGCAGTTCCTTGCTATTGCGTATTGTTGTGTGTGTGTGTGTGTGTGTGTGTGTGTGGGGTTTAAATCTCTTTTCAACCAAAATGACTGTGGCCATTTGATTTTATTCCGGTCTTCCTAAAACAAAAGGCACAAATCGTTACATGTTGGGTTAGTTCTCATTGTTGCCTTTTAAGAGTTGCTTCCGGGCGAGAGGCAAGTTGGTAAAGAGTGAAGCGCCCGTCCCACTTAAGTGACTTTTTCGACGACTGCCGGCACCCGTCCTAGGCCGTTGCAGGTCGCTGAAAATGTTCAACATGTTGAGAATCCAGCTGCGACCAGAACAAGGTACGACTCTTTGTGCGACTACTCACGACCATACAGGCTTCACCCCGCGACATGTCGCCTGTACGGTCGTGAGTCGTCTCCTCAGTCGCCCAAAGAGTCGTAGCGTCTTTCTGGTCGCCGCTGGATTTTCAACACGGTGAAAATGTTCGGCGACCTATGACGGGTGCCGGCAGTCGCCGAAAAAGTCGCGTAAGTGGGACAGGCCCTTTCATGGTCACCGAGAGAGATTGATAGGGATATGAAACGGAGCACACAGCATTCGTTGCATCCACGACTTCTGGTACAAGAAGCAGATTGTATCTGACGGGTTGGCATAAATTAAACATTACGTCGAGTCGGTGAGCTATGACTTCTTAATCCATCTGCAGTGTCCATTCCATTTTAAAATGAATTAAAATACCTAAATGCTGCAGTCAGGGGTAATCAGCAAGACTAGCAAAATGCTTTAATGCTGTAAAATAAGCCTATGATGAATGAGAAGGTGTACATTTGCGATGAGTTTCAGCCCACCAGGGACTGCTTCAGCACAATGTGAAGTCTGCTGCTAAAATGGACTGTAGAGTTATTTGGAAGACAGGTTAGCGTGTGTGATCATGTTGTATTATAATTTAACACAGCCCTTTTCATTATGGCCAGGGCTTCTTTTTTATCCTCCATTTCAAGGGGTTTGTTCGAAGGTCTGAAGAACAGTCTTGACCCGAAATGTCACCCATTCTTTTTCTCCACAGATGCTGCCTGACCCGCTGAGTTACTCCAGCACTCTGTGAAACGTCACCTATCCATGTTCCCCACAGATGCTGCCTGACCCGCTGAGTTACTCCAGCACTCTGTGAAACGTCACCTATCCACGTTCCCCACAGATGCTGCCTGACCCGCTGAGTTACTCCAACACTCTGTGAAACGTCACCTATCCACGTTCTCCACAGATGCTGCCTGACCCGCTGAGTTACTCCAGCACTCTGTGAAACGTCACCTATCCATGTTCTCCACAGATGCTGCCTGACCCGCTGAATTACTCCAGCACTCTGTGAAACATCACCTATCCGTGTTCTCCACAGATGCTGCCTGACCCGCTGAGTTACTCCAGCACTCTGTGAAACGTCACCTATCCATGTTCCCCACAGATGCTGCCTGACCCGCTGAGTTACTCCAGCACTCTGTGAAACGTCACCTATCCATGTTCCCCACAGATGCTGCCTGACCCGCTGAGTTACTCCAGCACTCTGTGAAACGTCACCTATCCATGTTCCCCACAGATGCTGCCTGACCCGCTGAGTTACTCCAGCACTCTGTGAAACGTCACCTATCCATGTTCCCCACAGATGCTGCCTGACCCGCTGAGTTACTCCAGCACTCTGTGAAACGTCACCTATCCATGTTCCCCACAGATGCTGCCTGACCCGCTGAGTTACTCCAGCACTCTGTGAAACGTCACCTATCCATGTTCCCCACAGATGCTGCCTGACCCGCTGAGTTACTCCAACACTCTGTGAAACGTCACCTATCCACGTTCTCCACAGATGCTGCCTGACCCGCTGAGTTACTCCAGCACTCTGTGAAACGTCACCTATCCATGTTCCCCACAGATGCTGCCTGACCAAATTTCATATTACTGAGGATACAGTATCTCTGGACAAATAATTCTGCACCATTCATTTGGTTAATTCATAGACATTAGTTATCCTCTCTTCGCTGCCTGCTGTACCTGATGCTTAGTTTCAGTGACTGATGAACAAGGACCCCCAGATCCCGTTGTACTTCCCCTTTTCCCAACTTGACACCATTTAGATAATAACCTGCCTTCCTGTTTTTGCCACCAAAGTGGATAACCTCACATTTATCCACATTAAATTTCATCTGCCATGTATCTGCCCACTCCCCCAACCTGTCCAAGTCACCCTGCATCCTCATAGCATCCTCCTCACAGTTCACACTGCCACCCAGCTTTGTGTCATCCGCAAATTTGCTAATGTTACTTTTAATCCCTTCTTCTAAATCATTAATATATATTGTAAATAGTTGCGGTCCCAGCACCGAGCCTTGTGGTACCCCACTAGTCACCGCCTGCTATTCTGAAAGGGACCCGTTAATCCCTACTCTTTGTTTCCTGACTGCCAACCAATTTTCTATCCATGTCAGTACCCTACCCCCAATGCCATGTGCTCTCATTTTGCCCACTAATCTCCCATGTGGGACCTTACCATGGGAATAAGCAAAGTCCGATCAAGGATAGTGCGAGGGTCTCTAATGAGGTAGATAGTAGTTCAGCACTGCTCTCTGGTTGTGGTAGGATGGTGCAGTGTCTGATAATAGCTGGGAAGAAGTCTTATATAATATAACCATATAACAATTACAGCACGGAAACAGGCCATCTCGGCCCTACAAGTCCGTGCCGAACAATTATTTTCCCCTAGTCCCATCTGCCCCCACTACTTCCCTCCAGAGGTGCTGTCTGACCCGCTGAGTTTCTCCAGCTGTTTGTGTCTAGGTATCACTGGTCAGGCTTTGTCCCGCTCCCATCTCTCTCTTTTCCAGCTTTCTCCCCCCCCCCCCCCTTCATCAGTCTGAAGAAGGGTCCTAACCCAAAACTTCTCTTGTCCATTCCCTCCAGAGCTGCTGCCCAACCCGCTGAGTTCCTCCAAATGCTCAAGTTATTTTTTATTTAATTGTTCAGTTTAGAGACACTGTGCAGAAACAGGCCCTTCGGCCCACCGGGTCCACACCGACCAGCGATCCCCTCATACTAACCCTATCCCACACACACCAGAAAGTATTGTTACATTTACACCAAGCCAATTAACCTACAAACCCGCACGTCTTTGGAGTGTGGGAGGAGACCGAAGATCCTGGAGAAAACCCACGCAGGTCACGGGGAGAACGTACAAACTCCGTACAGACAGCACCCGTAGTCGGGATTGAACTGGGGTCTCTGTGAGGCAGCAACTCTACCGCTGCGCCACCGTGGCCGGCCAGATTGGTTCAAAGTCAACTTGATGCTTGTGATTTGCACGTGGATGTGAGCAGCAGCTCCAAGACCAATCCAACCAAGCCAATCTCGGGGGCATTTTGGGGAGCAGATTCTCGATCGAGGCGGCCACAGAACTCTCCCTGGTTGCCCCAGCCTGGAAGCATCACGAGAAGCCGGCCCCCCTCTAATGAGTTGTACACGAATCGATCTTCTCCAGACGTGCCCTTGATCACAGTCCCCATTAATGGCATCACCTTCGCAATGACAGAAAAGTTTCAATGAATGGTGGGTGACTAATCCCTCGTGGTAGTCTCCTGTTCCACCTTGCTGTCCATCTGGCCATAAATAACGTGCCAAACTCTGCGTAGATGCAGCCATCACGAGGTCATTAAAAACTCATATAGTAATCACCGCACACCCAGTACATGTCCCCAAACTGAGTGGGCCAGTGATATTAAGTGGCAGTGGCTTGAAATATTGCGTTCTAAATGGCTGTTGACTGTGTGCCATAACCTTGTCACTGTGCTTCTGACGACTGGAGGTGCACAAGGCGTTTGCAAGGTGAAGACAAAGGATCTAATCATTGTGCTGAGTGAGATAGTTTGGACTTAACCCTTTCACTTCTGGAGGTAAGTTTCTCTGGGGAATATGGATAGGTGACGTTTCGGGTCAGGACTCTTCTTTGGAGTCTGATGAAGGGTCATAGAGTCATAGAGCGTGGAAAAAGGCCCTTCAGCCCAACTTGCCCATGCTGGCCAATATGTCCCACCCGCCCGCGTTTGGCCCATATCCCTCCAAACCTATCCTATCCATGGACCTGTCCAAAAGTTGTGATATTGCCTGCCTCAACTACCTCCTCTGGCAGCTCATTCCGCACACCCACCCTGTGTGAAGAAAGGGTGATTCTGACCCAAAACGTCACCTATCCATGTTCTCCACAGATGCTGCCTGACCCGCTGAGTTACTCCAGCACTCTGTGAAACGTCACCTATCCATGTTCTCCACAGATGCTGCCTGACCCGCTGAGTTACTCCAGCACTCTGTGAAACGTCACCTATCCATGTTCTCCACAGATGCTGCCTGACCCGCTGAGTTACTCCAGCACTCTGTGAAACGTCACCTATCCATGTTCTCCACAGATGCTGCCTGACCCGCTGAGTTACTCCAGCACTCTGTGAAACGTCACCTATCCATGTTCTCCACAGATGCTGCCTGACCCGCTGAGTTACTCCAGCACTCTGTGAAACGTCACCTATCCATGTTCTCCACAGATGCTGCCTGACCCGCTGAGTTATGGTGCAGCAGCATCTGTGGAGCTAAGGAAATAGGCAACGTTTCGGGCCGAAACCCTTCTGGAAATAGGCAACGTTTCGGGCTGAAACCCGGAAGGGTTTCGGCCCGAAACGTTGCCTATTTCCTTAGCTCCATAGATGCTGCTGCACCCGCTGAGTTACTCCAGCACTCTGTGAAACGTCACCTATCCATGTTCTCCACAGATGCTGCCTGACCCGCTGAGTTACTCCAGCACTATGTGTCTAATCATAGTGACAAAAGGAACTGCAGATGCTGGAATCCTGTTAAAAACACAAAATACAGGAAGAACTCAGCGGGTCAGGCAATATCTGTGGAATGAATGGTCAGACGATCTTTTGGGTGGCGCCTGATTGTGTTAGGGGGGAGAAAGCTAGAATATCCATCAGTAAGAGGAGGAGAACTTTAGTGGTGTCACGGTGGCGCAGCGGTAGAGTTGCTGCCTCACAGCGCCAGAGACCCGGGTTCCATCCCGACTACGGGTGCTGTCTGTACGGAGTTTGTACGTTCTCCCCGTGACCTGCGTGGGTTTTCTCCGGGTGCTCCGGTTTCCTCCCACACTCCAAAGACGTGCAGGTTTGTAGGTTACTTGGCTTTGGTATAAATGTAAATTGTCCCCAGTACGATACGATAGGATGAAACGTTATTCATCCCCGGAGGGAGATTGTTCTGCCGACTGCCACGCCACACAACAAGGTTACACGGAAACGTGAAACTACAATTAAATTAAAAGTGAAAACAAAAATAAAAAGCCAAGTGGCTGTTGTCTGGCGGCCGTGTGTACGGAGCCTTCACCGGAACGAACGAACACACACAGACTTATATCCTGGACAGAGGATTCTAAACTAGAGCCCCCCCCCTACACACAAAGGGTCTCCCTTTGTTCTCACACCGTCCCTCACGGCAGTCCCCACACGCCCGGTCCCCATTGTCTTCCCCGCCCCCTCTCCGCCTCATGTTTCACCATCGCCGAGGCTCCTGTTGCGGCCGAGGCTCCCACTGCCGTTGAGGCTCCTGTTGCCGTCAAGGCTGTGGTGAGATCAGGGAGGTTCTACTGCAGTTGTACAGGGTCTTGGTGAGACCACACCTGGAGTATTGCGTACAGTTTTGGTCTCCTAATCTGAGGAAAGACATTCTTGCCATAGAGGGAGTACAGAGAAGGTTCAGGATGTCAGGACTTTCATATGAGGAAAGACTGGATAGACTCGGCTTGTACACGTTGGCATTCAGAAGATTGAGGAGGGATGTTATAGAAACTTACAAAATTCTTAAGGGGTTGGACAGGCTAGATGCAGGAAGATTATTCCCGATGTTGGGGAAGTCCAGAACTGGGGGTCACAGTTTAAGGATAAGAGGGAAGACTTTTAGGTCCGATATGAGAAAATCATTTTTCACACAAAGAGTGGTGAATCTGTGGAATTCTCTGCCACAGAAGGTAGTTGAGGCCAGTTCATTGGCTATATTTAAGAGGGAGTTAGATGTGGCCCTTGTGGCTAAAGGGATCAGGGGGTATGGAGAGAAGGCAGGGATGGGATACTGAGTTGGATGATCAGCCATGATCATATCAAATGGCGGTACAGGCTCGAAGGGCCGAATGGCCTACTCCTGCACCTATTTTCTATGTTTCTATGTTTTTAAGGCTCCCACTGCCGTCGAGGCTCCTGTTGCCACTGAGACTCCTGTTGCTGTCGAGGCTTCACAGAGTGCTGGAGTAACTCAGCGGGTCAGGCAGCATCTGTGGAGAACATGGATAGGTGACGTTTCACAGAGTGCTGGAGTAACTCAGCGGGTCAGGCAGCATCTGTGGAGAACATGGATAGGTGACGTTTCACAGAGTGCTGGAGTAACTCAGCGGGTCAGGCAGCATCTGTGGAGAACATGGATAGGTGACGTTTCACAGGGTGCTGGAGTAACTCAGCGGGTCAGGCAGCATCTCAAGAGTCTAAAATAAAGAGCGATCACAGATGCTTTGGAACATGTGTATAATAAGCCAATGCCAAGTTGAAGACCATCTACTAGGTGCTTGTCAAAGTATTATTAATAATCTAGACCACAGCATAATTCATCAAAACAAATATTAAAAAAGCCAAAATGTATGTAAAGTTAAAAAATATGAATTATTCATGGAGTATATCCACAATCATAATATTATTTTTGTCATTTATGCATTATTAAGCAGATTATATTATTGCTGTAGCATCATCAGTTAAATAACATTAATCATTACATTATTTTTATTATTCATACATTATTAATTACTCCATGATGTATTATCAGAGTAAGATCATCAACTCTCGAGTGGGTTTAGTGTTTGAGTATTCCGTGTTGGGAACACTGACTGTGATTGTTAGACTTTATTGAGAAGGGAAGAGTTGTTCATCTGATGCCTTCTCCCGCCTGACAATTACCAGAATCAGAATCAGAATAAATAGAATAGAATAGAATAGAATGCCTTTTAATGTCATTCAAACAACTTGGTTTGAACAAAATTGCATTTTCTACAGTTTTTACATTACAAAAAAAACCAAGACACACACTAGACACAATTGATACAAACATCCATCACAGTAAATCTCCAACATCTCCTCACTGTGATGGAAGGCAAAGTCTTATCTCTTCCCTTTGTTCTTCCCCTGCGGTCCAGCAGTCCAACTACAACGTCGAGGCGAACTGGGGCACCTGAATGTTAAAGCCCCCAGCGGGCGATGGTAAGTCCCGCAGCCGTTAAGCCGCGCCGGGCGATGTGAGGCCCCGCTCCGAGTCCTTTAAACCCCGCGTTTCCAGCGGGAGAAGTTGCCGTTGCGGGAGCTCCCAAAAGCGGTCTCCCACCAGGGACCTGCGAGCTCCCGATGTTCCCGTCCACCGGGCCTGCGGCCGGAGCCTCTGAAGCTCCGAAGTCGGGTCGCAGCCGCGCGCCACCACGGCCCTCCCCGTTCCGAAGTCGGCCAGCTCCGCGATGGTGAGTCCGCAGGCTCCGCGACTGGAGACCTCAGGTTGGTCCCGGTTGGAGGCAGCCGCCGGCTCCACGATGTTAGGCCCAACGACATCGGAGACCTGCGAGGGAAAAAGTCGGGTCCCGTTACACGGAAGAGATTAACGGTTTTCCCCACAGCCCCTTCCCCCAACCCCCCACATATACACAGCTAAAAAATAATAAAAACTAGAGTCAAAACATACATTTAATGAGACAAAAATTTAAAAAAGGCAGACGACTAGTCGAGCCGCTGCCGTTAGGCGCTGCCACACTCATACAAATGTAGTAGCCAAGTATGCAGACGTACGAGGGATCTGACGCGGTGCTTATTCCACCGCCTCTTGATTTCCCCGCTGCCTCCGCTTGGCGGTCCGCTCTGTGCAGTTGGAAGCCAGACAGTTGCAGCGCATTGTCCATGGTCGACTCACATAGCCAGGCTTGTACTCTGGAGTTTAGAAGGATGAGAGGGCATCTCATTGAAACATATAAAGATTATTAAGGACTTGGAAACACTAGAGGCAGGAAACGTGTTCCCGATGTTGGGGGAGTCCAGGACCAGGGGCCGTAGTTTAAGAATAAGAGGTAAGCTATTTAGAACGGAGACGAGGAAACATTTCTTCACACAGAGAGTGGTGAGTCTGTGGAATTCTCTGCCTCAGAGGGCGGTGGAGGCCGGTTCTCTGGATACTGTCAAGAGAGAGCTAGATAGGGCTCTTAAAGATAGCGGAGTCAGGGGATATGGGGAGAAGGCAGGAACGGGGTACTGATTGTGGATGATCAGCCATGATCACATTGAATTGCAGTGCTGGCTCGAAGGGCCGAATGGCCTCCTCCTGCACCTATTGTCTATTGTATCGGGCAGCGGCTTGAGAGAAGTCCTTGTCAGGGCCTCTAAGAGGAATTTTATCAGTGGGTACAAAGTTTCTTCAGCAGTGATGGGCCTTCCCCTTCCCCCTGTTTTAATCAGGTAGTCCCGGCCACACACCCGCTAGTTAAAACTCCCCGCTTTATTATGGATCACAATTTCTACAAATAACGATATATAAAACTATGTAGGAATATATGGAAGCAGTTTCTGAGATTTCACGAAATTCCTGCCTCCCCCCCCCCCCCCCCCCTCCTTTGATTCCCGGGCCCCCTGTTGGACCCCGGGTACGATTTTTTTTTAAATTAATTTTATTAGAAGCAATTGTACAAAGGATAAAACATTCGGCGTCTCGAATTGTACAATGTACGGCTTCATTTTTAACCTTATTTTAACCTAAATTATAAAAATGAAAAAAAGGGAAAAAAGAGAAAACAAGGAAAGAAGAACGAGAAAAAGTGAAAAGAAGAACGAGAAAACTAAACTACCAAAGCAGTGAAGCAGAAATAGGGGAATTTAAAAAAAATGGAGATATACCTTGCACGGCGCCGGAGACCCACTTCAATCCTGACCTCGAGTGCTGTCTGTGTGCAGAGTTTGCACGTTCTCCCCATGACCAACCGTGGGTTTTCTCCGGGT
>NC_045963.1:80278371-80283371 GCF_010909765.2 Amblyraja radiata | reverse complement strand
TTACTCCAGCACTCTGTGAAACGTCACCTATCCACGTTCTCCACAGATGCTGCCTGACCCGCTGAGTTACTCCAGCACTCTGTGAAATGTCACCTATCCACGTTCTCCACAGATGCTGCCTGACCCGCTGAGTTACTCCAGCACTCTGTGAAACGTCACCTATCCACGTTCTCCACAGATGCTGCCTGACCCGCTCAGTTACTCCAGCACTCTGTGAAACGTCACCTATCCATGTTCTCCACAGATGCTGCCTGACCCGCTGAGTTATGGTGCAGCAGCATCTGTGGAGCTAAGGAAATAGGCAACGTTTCGGGCCGAAACCCTTCTGGAAATAGGCAACGTTTCGGGCCGAAACCCGGAAGGGTTTCGACCCGAAACGTTGCCTATTTCCTTAGCTCCATAGATGCTGCTGCACCCGCTGAGTTACTCCAGCACTCTGTGAAACGTCACCTATCCATGTTCTCCACAGATGCTGCCTGACCCGCTGAGTTACTCCAGCACTCTGTGAAACGTCACCTATCCATGTTCTCCACAGATGCTGCCTGACCCGCTGAGTTGTTTCAGCATTTTGTGTCTATCAGCATAAAGACAATACACGATTACAATCGATCCATTTACAGTGTATAGATAAATGATGGGAATAACGTTTAGTGCAAGGTAAAGCCAGTATAGTCCGAGGGTCACCAATGAGGTAGATAGTAGTTCAGGACTGCTCTCGTGTTGTGGTAGGATGGTTCAGTTGCCTGATAACAGCTGGGAAGAAACTGTCCCTGAGCTTTCCCACTTCTGTAGCTTTTAGCAGGATGGGCGAGGGGAGACTCAGTCACCACGGTGAGTGGGAGAACAATAACTGGTGTCCTCTGCAAAGCCAGAGCCACACTGCTCCCCGGTGGCATGCTGCAGAACAGTGTATCTGGGCTCAGGCAGGCTTGTAACACCAACACACAGCAGCCAGCACGGTGGCGCAGCGGTAGAGTTGCTGCCTCACAGCGCCAGAGACCCGGGTTCCATCCCGACTACGGGTGCTGTCTGTACGGAGTTTGCACGTTCTCCCCGTGACCTGCCTGGGTTTTCTCCGGGTGCCCTGGTTTCCTCCCACACTCAAGGTGTACAGGTTTGTAGTTTAATTGGCTTGGTGTAAATGTCAATTGCCCCTGGTGTGTGTGGGATAGTGTTAGTGTGCGGGGATCGCTGGTCGGTGCAGAATCGGTGGGCCGAAGGGCCTGTTTCCGCGCTGTATCACTAAAGGGCCTGTTCCACTTGGGTGTCATTTGCGTGTCAGGTGGATGGCGCGCGCAGATTTTGTACATCCCATATTCCTGGGGCGCCGCGCGCGACGGCACGTCACTGCCTACGTCAGCACGCACCACACGCACGCCGGGCGTCGTGACGCGTAAATGATGTCACGTAAATTACGCGCAAATGAAGCCCAAGTGGGACAGGCCCTTAAAGAACTAAATATGCGCTGTATCTCTAAACACTGCACAGTGAGACTTGATAACATCAACACACAGCAGGCCAGCCCCTTCCCCAATCCTTGCTGATAGGCCAAGCTAGGCAGGTCTTCAACTCAGAGGCTTAGTTTAGTTTAGTTTAGAAATACAGCGCGGAAACAGGCCCTTCGGCCGACCGAGTCTGTGCTAACCAGCGATCCCTGCACACTAACACTATGCTGCACACACCGGGGACAAATTACATTTACACCAAGCCAATTAACCTACAAACCTGCACGTCTTTGGAATGTGGGAGGAAACCGGAGCACCCGGAGAAAACCCACGCAGGTCACGGGGAGAACGTACAAACTCTGTACAGACAGCACCCGTAGTCGGGATGGAACCCGGGTCTCCGGCGCCGTGAGGCAGCAACTCTACCGCTGCGCCATCGTGCCGCACCTGAATAAGTATGGTGTTTACATTTGGAAGCCAATTCTTTCAAACAAATCAACACAAATTGGCAGAGCATTATTGTAAAAAAAAAAGTGTGTTTGTTATGGTTTCCAGGACTTCAAATGTCAAGAGCCAAGAGTGTTTAACTGTCATATGTACCAAAAACAGAACTAAGAAACTTGTACTTTCAGCAGTTGAACAGGTCTGTAAACACAGTACTAACACGTAACACAATAAACAGAAATAGATCAATACATTTAAAAATAATAATATTTTGCAACAAAAGCCTATGAGTGGGTTAACTCAATGATGGGCGTTTGTTGGCACTGGGCCTGTACTCGCTGGAGTTTAGAAGAATGAGGGGGAACCTCATTGAAACGTACAGAATAGTGAAAGGCCTGGATGGAGTGGATGTGGAGAGGATGTTTCCACTAGTGGGAGAGTCTAGGACCAGAGGTCACAGCCTCAGAATTAAAGGACGTTCCTTTAGGAAGGAGATGAGGAGGAATTTCTTTAGTCAGAGGCTGGTGAATCTGTGGGATTCTTTGCCACAGACGGCTGTGGAGGCCAAGTCAGTGGATATTTTGAAGGCAGAGAAAGATAGATTCTTGATTAGTGCGGGTGTTGGGGGGTTATGGGGAGAAGGCAGGAGAATGGGGTTAGAAGGGAGAGATAGATCAGCCATGATTAAATGGCGGAGTAGACTTGATTGACCGAATGGCCTAATTCTGCTCCTATCCCTTATGAACTTATGAACTAAAGATGAATTGTATTGAATGTAAAGTAAGGATTTTTTACACTTCTTTGTAATATTAGATCGGTATAGTTCTTACGCCGATGTTATTTTTTGTGTATTTGCACATTTTAGGATTGGTTTTACTAACATTGGGTGCAATGAATGATGCGAGATTGAGAAAAGGCAATAGTAATTACAACACATGTGATATATTGATCAGTTCCATCCTTGCTTGCATTCACTACAATTATTTTTGTATTGATTATCCTGTGGTCACAATTGTAAAGCCAAGTCTTTCCTATACTCTGGATGCTTTCAAGAGAGAGCTAGATAGGGCTCTTAAAGATAGCGGAGTCAGGGGATATGGGGAGAAGGCAGAAACGGGGTACTGATTGGGGATGATCAGCCATGATCACATTGAATAGGCTCAAAGGGCCGAATGGCCTCCTCCTGCACCTATTGTCTATTGAAACTTCACTCTGTGGCCGTCTCTGCTGTGGCTCAGTCTCTGCACAACACATGAAGCACAAAGGCATTGAACACCTCCACGTCAGAAAGTTCCCTCCAATATCGAGGCATGATGGAGAGAGGGTTTTAGGATGAGTTCAGAAGTACATAAGTGATAGGAGCAGAATTAGGCCGAGCCGGTTGCCTGCCCCTTTTCCGGGGATACGTCCGTGCCCGGGTGCGGATGGAAAGGGAATACGCCCTGTCTGCGGGCACCCTGAGGGAGTTCCGGGACCGCTGGGCACCGAGGGGGGTTGAATGTATCCTTGACAAGGATTGCAATATAATTGTTTAGCAGTTGCTTAGCATATTTGTTCGTCTTGTATTATGGTGGTGTTTTGTTTTATTGTATTGTCAATACTATTTTAATATTTGAATAAATATTTTTGATTAAAAAAAAAAAAAAAAAAAAAAAAAAAAAAAAAAAAGGAGCAGAATTAGGCCATTCATCCCATCAAGTCTACTCCGTCATTCAATCATGACTGATCTATACTTGTTGTGAATCCTGCACCAAGTCCCTTTACATCTCCGATTTCTGGATTCTCTCCCCATTTAGAAAATAGTCCACGTCTTTATTCCTACGACCAAAATTCATGACTCCACACTTTGCTATGCTATATTCCTTCTTCCACTTCTCTGCCCACTCTCCCAACCTGTCTAAGTCCTTCTGCGGTCCCTGCTTTCTCTACACTCCCTGCCCCTCCGTCTATTTTCGTATCGCCCGCAAACTTGGCCACAAAGCCTTCAATCCCCTCGTCCAAATCGTTACACAACGTGAAGAGTAGCGGCCCCAGCACCGAGCCCTGCGGAACTCCGCTAGTCACTGCCAGCCAACTAGAGTAGTAAATGGAACAGGTGACTGAGCGCATGGCCCTGAGGTGGAGCAGCAGGGAAATAAATGTAGTCTCATCCTCTGAATAGGATTAGTTTAGTATACTTTAGTGTACATTATTTAGTAGATACAGCACGGAAACAAGACCTTGGGTCCACCCAGTCCGCATCGACCAGCGATCACCGCACACTAACACTATCCTGCACACACTAGGGACAATTTAACCATTTTACCCAAGCCAATTAACCTACAAACCTGCACGTCTTTGGTTGTATTTGTGTGAGGAAGCTAAAGATCCCACGCAGGTCACGGGGAGAACGTGCAAACTCCGTACAGACAGCACCCCGTAGACAGGATGGAACCCGGGTCTCCGGCGCTGTGAGGCAGCAACTCTAACACATCTGCACCATCTGCAGTTCTTTCTTAATCATAGCAATCTGAGGGGTGACTTTTTCACACAGAGGGTGGTGGGTGTATGGAACAAGCTGCTGGAGGAGGTAGTTGAGGCTGGGACTATCCCAACGTTTAAGAAACAGTTAGACAGGTACATGGATAGGACAGGTTTGGAGGTATATGGACCAAGCGCGGGCAAGTGGGACTAGTGTAGCTGGGACATTGTTGGGCGGTGTGGGCAAGTTGGGCCGAAGGGCCTGTTTCCGTGCTGTATCTTTCTATGACTCTACGAGTCTAAGTCAACCTTCCACAATGACCCCTCTCATGTCCAGCATACTGACTAAAGACAAGCACCTGAGCTGATGTAATTCAACAATGCGCTGCAAGGCATTTATACTTCATCATTATCGTTCTAACATCAGGACGGAAAGGAAAATGAATTGCGATTTTTCATGCCAGATTATTAAATAATTTGTAGCATCAGTCATAGCTTTTTGAATTTAATATTGTGGCATTTATTTCAACTTGTTGCTCTGAGAAAATAAATCAGTTCCATTTATGCCAGGGATTTCAGTCTAGGCACTGTGTCAAAATATACTCGCAACGGCTCGTCACAGATGTAGCGAAATATTCCCCCTCGCAATGA